>NC_088865.1:5880103-6180103 GCF_032884065.1 Artemia franciscana
TAGCTTTGTGAAGTCATTATTTCTGGCATTTCAAAATTCAGCCTAATAGAATGACTAAGCTCTATGCACATCCTAGTCCTAAAAGGGGAATCATCTGATGAATATCGCAGCTGGTGTGTTATTTTTCCCATCTCTAAAGTGACCAAAAAGATGAGTCAACCTTCTAGGCTTCTAAACGATCCCTTAACTTCAAGGCTGCATCAGGGGGGAAGGGATTACCGGGTTTGTACCCCAGTTTCGAAATTATCGTCTGAATTAAAAAAGTAACAAAAAATGTTAATAAATAAATTATGATGCGTTTTGTAAACTTTTTTCTTGTAAAACCTCCTCTGAAAAAATGTCACCCCCCTCCGTCCGAACCAGAGTCCTGGATACACCTTTGCTTGAATTAGCTTCACAAACACCAAAAATAAGAAGAACAATAGGGAATTTTTTAAGACAGTGGGAAACAAACTATAATGTATATTTCGGCCCTGTGTCCAAGGGCCGTCCTCAGCAATACAAATAAGAAAAAACAACTTACAAGATGATAAAATCAATAAAACTAAAATGATCAGTTTTCAAAACAGTCCCAGCATCCTTACCTCAGCGAAGTTCAACCAGGACTGATAAATAAATTGTTATGAAACGAGGCAATTCATTGAAATGAAAGAAAATGATTTAAAAACAGGTTTTTAATGCCAGCCTAGCTTTTTTCGCTGCTGATCGTTTAGGTCTATTTATGACAGGTTCTGTGTTAATATCTAATGGTTTTTTATAATATTTCGTAAGGTCATTTTTAACTGAATTTGTGTATAAAACATTCAGTGAATATTCTTCTAAATCCCTATTTAAGGAAATATTATCATTAATCTTAAGTCTACTAACGTTCTTGGCATGAATTTTATTTGAAAAAATACAAATGTTCAGCTTGAATGTGTCTTTGAATCCTCCATTTTAGAATGGGGTATTTGTATTATGTGTCATCTTTCTCCTCGATGCTATAGGTATTGTTTTCTTAGGAAATATAAATGTTGAGGAGCCCTCCGATCCCTTTCAACCCTTCAAAAATCCACTCGGACTGACCGCCTTTTTAACCTTTGGATGGTCTGCTCCATATGATGAAATTCAAAAAACCTCACTCTTTCTTAAACTTAGGCAATTATGAAACTATAAAATAGTTGTCTAATATGTGTAATAGTACAGTAATTGTCCCGAGCATCAGATGACAATAGACCTGACATTTCTAATTGGAATTCATGATTTTTCATAATTATCAATGTTACTGCAGGAAAAAAAAATAGTTTTTACTTAACCCCCGGTATGCTGTTTGTTTTCATGACATTAATTAAATAAAAACAGGGTCTCTTCAAATTAAAGTATAGACGAAAAAGAATAAAAAGGTTAGCTATATAGGATTATTGCTGCAGCACTAAAGTTTGACTATTACTTTCCTGAAAGCATTTGAGAATGCCTACAGTCATTGATAATTGCAGTCAGTTGGTAATTATAAATATTTTATTTACCAAATGTATCAAAGAACATTTGAAATGACAGTTTTATTGATTAAAGCATACACAACTAAATGAGTTCTTTTATTTGAAGGATGGTGATAAAAAAGTTTTTTCACAATGATCTAATGTTTGAGGAAATATTTTTCAAGCTTTCAGCTATTAAAGCCAAACTGAAGCATAAAGAGTGGTCCTTTGAGGAGGAGGGCATCCCCTCTCATATATTAGATAATTTCCGTTTGTCCCAAGTTTAAGCACATCTTTCAACTTTCATTGGAAGAGACAATTTTCTGTTTAATTTTTATTCTTTTTCAAAATCATATTTAGAGTAGCTCTAGACGTAAGGGGGCTTTTGCCCACCATAAACCACGAGTTTTTATGTTGATGTTAACCTATATATATCAATGCATCGGTAGTAACAATCACCGATGATTATTCGTGGCGATGATAATTGGGTATGTATAAGTGTAGCCGTTTAAAATGTATCCCATAAAATACTTTTTAAGTAACACTTTTCAAATTTTTCAGGAAGGGACTCGAAGAAATGTTACTATTAAGGCGTGCTCACTAGCCTTCCCGGCACTGTGCCGGCAAAAATACGAGTGCAGTCTTTTATTTTGTCCTCGAAATATTTTCATAATAAAAGGAAAGCTGTCACCCCTTCAGCACCCAGATTATACACTTAGTTCCAATATATACCGCCAAATCAATGAGAGTCAATTATCCATCCATTGTGATGTGAAGGAGATTAAAAAGAAAAAACAAGTTTTTTTTAACTGAAAGTAAGGAGCGAGATTAAAACTTAAAACGAACAGAAATTATTCGGTATATGAAAGGGGTTGTCCCCTCCTCAACACCGCGCTCTTTACACTAAAGTTTTTTTTGTTTTTTTTTTAAAGTAGAGTTAGGACAAAGAGCCAAACTTTAGCGTAAAGACTGAGGTGCTGAGGAGGGAAACCTCTTTCATATACAGAATAATGTCTGTTTGTTTTAAGTTTTAACGTCGCTCTTTACTTTCGGTTAAAAAATTTATTTTCTTATTTAATTTCTGAACGTTTTTCATCTAATGCAGATTTGAATTTGGCTCACCGTATATGAAAATTTAAAACAAAATTTGCTTATTAATTTAGGCGGATTTATTCCATATATGAAGGGTTGTCCACTCCTTAATACCTTGCTCTGTATGCTAAAGCTGTTAGCACTTTAAAAAAAATCTTATTCCAATTTAATGCCCCCGTGTTTCAGTTGCCATTCTTAAAAAATTGGAACAGACCTTCAAACTTTAGCGTAAAAAGCAGGGTATTGAGGAGGGGGCAACCTTTCATACATAGAATATCTTCTATTCTTTTGAGTTTTAATGTTGCTCCTTACTTTCAGTTAAAAAACTTGTTTTTTAATTAAATTTCTGATACTTTTTTAAATAGTCGCGGTAAAACTCATTCACCCTCCATGAAATATGCCCCCTCACTCACGGAAAACTCCTCCTTGGAAATTTCATCCAACATAAAGTACACCCATCCCCCGTCAAATTTCCTCTAGACAGTTCTATCCTTGCTGAAAATCCCACTCCCTATAAAATTGCTTGAAAACGATTCAGGCTGAAAAATTCTCCTTATAGTCTTTTTTAATTTGAATAAGACTTTAATCTCAAATCGATTTCTCTTTAACTCCAGAAACGCCCCCTTCCGTGGAAATTGTTTCTCGGAGATCAAAACACGTGGTAAATAGCCCCCGGATAATTCACCCGGAACATCTTCACATGAAAAATTTGTCAAAGAGAATGTAAGACAATTAAAAAGAATTTCATATATTAATTCTGGCAAATCCCCCCTCCCCCAGTGTAACATATCCCCTAGAAATTTCATCTCCCGGAAATTTCCTTCCTCGGGGGAGATTCTCCCTATACAAATCCACTCCAAGTACAACCATCCCCTTGAAAAATGTCTGTTTCCCTCCTAGTGACAAATACTATACGTAAACAATGGGCAAATTTCATAATTTACAGGCCTCTCCCCACGGATTGTGGGGGTTTAATTTATACCTAAAGACATAGTTATTTGCTTTTTGACCAAACTGACCAAAATGGCTATCTAAAAATTTTGATCAGATAACTTTGGGGAAAAACATAGGAGGGGGCCAGTTGCCCTCCAATCTGTCTGGTCACTTGAAAAGAGTACTAGAACTTTTAATCCATCTAAATGTATCCTCTTCCGATCTTCTAGGACCATTATTTTAATTCAATCGTTCCTAGAAAAATTAAAAAAATAAATAAAAAATAAACAGCCATCCGTAATCTGTCCTCTGGCAAAAATAGCAAAATTCCACATTTTTGTACATAGGAGCTTGAAACTTCTACAGTAGTGTCTTCTAATACGCTGAATATGATGGTGTGATTATATTAAGGCTCCTTGAATTTTAGGGGGTGTTTCCCCTCTATTTCCAAAAACAGGCAAGTTTTGCTCAAGCTCGTAACTTTTACTCGGTAGCACTAAACTTGATGAATTTTATCTGTTTGGAATCAGCATAATAAGTTGATTCTTTTGACGTATGTACTGATTTTAAAATTCCATTTTTTAGAGTTTTGGTTACTACTGAGCCGAGTCACTCCTAGACAATAAGACCTAGATCTTGCGGTGCATGGGGGTTAAAAAAAGATAAACATACGGTTCTAGACTTCATAGTCTATTCCAGTTTCTGATCTCTGTGGCATGGCCCTTCAGCCGGAAAACTCAATGGTGGGGTCTGGGAACTATCCACTTTGTTCTTTGGAGTGCAGGAAGGATTAAAAAATTTTATGAGCACCAAATGTATCTTTTTGGAAGAGTTCTTGGATCATCACCTTTGTTTTTACCTCACCCATATTTGTTTTAGTAAATTCTTCTTTTTTAATTTATATTCAGGTATTTTTTTTCTTTTTGATTTTTTGTTCATGCTATTTCTCTTTTTTTAATATTTGTCCAAGTAATTCTGTTTTGATTTAAATATTTTTCATAATTTAGTTTTTGTTAATGTAATTTGCTATTTTTGAAATTCTTATTCAAGTAGCTTTGGCTTTTGTTTAATTGTTATTCTTATTTTCTCTCATTTTTTTTTTTATTTTTACATATAATTCTCGAAAGCGAGCTAAAAGCTAAAATCTCATCTCTGATAAATCATTTTGCACGTCTTTGGCAAGGGGGTGGAGTAAAAAGGAATATAAGCAATATTTGAGAAAAATATTAGCCTCCATCCCCAGCCAGAATCCTAAAAGATCGGGTATGTGACACTCCCCTAGATCCTGTCCTATAAACGAGAACTTTAAAAAAACGTTTTTAAATCGAAAACAAAAATAATATTAAATCGTTGAAATCTAAAATGGATATTTTCCCCGGTTCCGGATCCTCGCCTTCAATTAAATTCCAAAGTGATGGATAATTTTGAAAGTCAAGCAGTGTATCATTAGCAACATGTAACAATTCTTCCCGTGGCATTATTAGAAGAGCACAGCAAAGACCGAAAAGGGATTTTCTTAATGAGGCAAGACAAGGGGGTCCTTTTGTCATTTTTACCTAGAAATTGCCAGATGGATAATTGGAATGATAAATCGAGTGCATACTCACCTCGAGATAACAAATTGTAGGCGTTTCTAAGTTTCTAATTGAAAGGATGTTATTCTCCCGAACGGAAAGTAAACAAGAACATCAAAGTAATTCCGATATTGGGGCTTTTTAGAACCGTTCAGGCTTGCGAATAAAAAAATAAGCAGTATGTGTATAATCCTTATTCTCTGTCCCCGTTCATAGCGGGAAAAATATGCAAACCAAATGTTTTTGATCATAACACAAAGTTCATACAGAAAATTCAAACCAAAAAAATATGTGACTGTGATAAGCTTAAAGTTATTGTGGCTTGCATGACTGCCATTTTGTTACAACAGCAGAGTCGGTACTCTCTCTTTCTTATAATGTCAATTAAATAATCATATTATTCCATTGATTTTCCATTTCATTTGACTCCCTTTTGGCAAAATAAAATATTGAACTTATTTTTCTTTTTGTTCTTAAATGCGCACGTGACGCGACAGTACGCGGCCTATTGGCCCCTAATATCCCACGTATAATTTTTAGCACAGAAAATAGGACCCGTTTCTATTAATTTTTAAAACACTGAAAGAAACGAGTACAAATTTAATCATAGATTTTATATAATATATATATATATATATATATATATATATATATATATATATATATATATATATATATATATATATATATATATATATATATATATTTTTATATATTTATATATATATATATATATATATATATATATATATATATATATATATATATATATATATATATATATATATATATATATATATATATATATATATTGGTCAACACTCAAGTTCTTCATCCATCGATGTAATGTGAAACCAGTTTCTTTCGTCAGGTTCTCTCGGCTTAGAGTAAGATTAAATAAATAAACAAATTTTTTTCAAATGAAAGTAAAGAGCGATATTAAAACTTAAAACGAACAGAAATTACTCCGTATATGAAAGGTTCTAACGAAATTTGAATATTATTTTTTTTTTTTTTGGCTAAATGGCTTTCTCATCGTTTAATCGAAAGATTTTGAGAAAAAAGGAGTGAGGGAGGAGCCCTAGTTGCACTCCAATTTTTTGATTACTTAAAAAGGTAACTACAACTTTTAATTTTGTACGAGTTTTCATTAGTTAAAAATATACTTGACTTACGAATTAACTTGCGTAACAAACTTCTATATTCGTATGTTTTTATTGCGTATATGAGGGGGTTGACCCCTCGTAGACACCCCGCTCTTTACACTAAAGCTTAAATTTTGTCCCAAGTCCTTAAGAATGACCCCTAAACCACAAAGGCAGTAGAATGAATAGTTGAAATTACTAAAAATACTTTAGCGTAAAGAGCGAGGTATTACGAGGAGGTAAACCCCTCATATGTGTTATAATTTCTGTTCGTTTTAAGCTTTAATACTGCTCCTCACTTTCAGTCGAAAAAACTTTTCATATTTATTTTTTCACTGTTTTTTTTTTAAATAATGCTAGAAAATCCTGTGCCCCCTTCAATGAAAATCTCTTCCTCCATGAGAAGTTTCTCCGTGGAAAGATCCTCCCACGTAACCCCCCCCTTCAACTCTCACCCCAAACCAAAAAAATCCCCCTGAAAATGTCTGTAGATTTCCCAGTAACCATTACTATATGTGAACACAGGTCAAAGTTTGTAACTTGCAGCCCCCCCCCCCCACGGGGACTTCAGGGAAGTAAGTGGTCCCCAAAGAAATATTTATTAAGTTTTTCAACTATGATGAATAAAATGGCTATCTCAGAATTTTAATCCGGTGACTTTGGGGAAAAATGAGCGTGGGAGGGGGCCTAGGTGCCCTCTAATATTTTTGGTCACTAAAAAAGGCACTAGAACGTTTAATTTCCTTTAGAATGAGCCCTCTTGCAACACTCTAGGACCACTTGGTCGATACGATGACCCCTGGGAAAAACACAACAACAACAACAAAAAACAAACACGCATCCGTGATTTGTCTTCTGGCAAAAAATGCGAAATTCCACATTTTTGTAGATAGGAGCTTGAAACATCTACAACAAGGTTCTCTGATACGCTGAATCAGATGGTGCGATTTTCGTCAAGATTGTATGACTTTTAGGGTATGTTTCCCGCTATTTTCTAAAATAAGGCAAATTTTCTCAGGCCCGTAATTTTTGATGGGTAAAACTAATCTTGATGAAACTTATATATTTAAAATCAGCCTTAAAATGCGATTCTTTTGCTCTAACTATTGGTATCGAAGTTCCATATTTTAGGGTTTGGGTTACTATTGAGCCGAGTCGCTCCTTACTACAGTTCGTTACCACGAACTGTTTGACAAGACAACAACAAGTGACATAATTGACGGGAAACATCTAATGCTACTACTACTACTACTAATAACTCATTGTAGTACCAAGCCGCCTGAGGCCAACACAGCTACGCACGCTCCTCCTCCAACCTAATCAATTTAAAGCCTCCCTCTTTACACCCTCCCAGGAAATTCCCATTTCCTTTAAATCTTTATTTATGACATCCTCCCAACCCAGACAAGGACGACCTGCTTTTCGTGTAGCCCCAGAAGGTTGGCCAAAAAGGACAATCTTCGGTAATATGTCATCCTTCATCCGTAGAACGTGGCCTAGCCATCTCAACCTTTCTTTCATTATAGCCCCAGAAAGTGGGATTGAACCACACTTTTCGTACAACCTACTGTTTGAAATACGGTCAGTCAGCCGGGTACCCAGAACAATCCGTAGGCAATTTCTCTGGAAAACATCTAGTAAATTTTCATCTGCTTTTCGGAGTGCCCATGCTTCAGAGCCATATTTGACCACTGTCATCACTGTAGCTTCCAATATTCTAATCTTGGTTTGTAGACTTATCTTTCTATTCTTCCAAACTTTTTTTTTAACTGTGAAAAATTACCCTGAGCTTTAGCTATTCTACTTTTAACATATTCACTGCTCCCACCATCTTTACTAATAATACTACCAAGGTAACTGAAGCTCCCAACCTGATCAATCTTTTCGTTACCTAATGTCACCTGTTCATCTTCACTTATTCCTAGCCTTAGTGACTTAGTCTTCTTAACATTAATTTTCAAGCCTATTTTAGCACCCTGAACTTGTAAAACCTCAAAAAATTCATTCATTTTGCTCACACTTTCATCTAATATGCTTAAATCATCAGCATAATCTAAGTCCAGGAGCGTTCTTCCTCCCCATTTGATTCCATGGTCTCCAATTGCCTTTCCTGTGCTCCATAAGACGAAGTCCATCAAAATGATCCATATAAAGGGGGATAGAACACAACCCTGCTTAACTCCTGATTTAATACAAAACCAGTTGCTAACCTCATTTTCTACCTCAACCGCATTAGTATTATTCTCGTACATAGCGCAAATCACTTTAATGTATTTTTCTGGTATACCATATAAAGATAAGACCTTTGTTAACGCTGTTCTATCAACAGAATCGAAAGCTTGCTCATAATCGACAAAACTAAGGACCAAAGGTGTTTGACGTCGAAGGGACTTCTCAATTATTAACCTAAGAGTGAAAACATGGTCGACACATCCTCTACCTTTTCTAAAACCGCATTGTTCTTCCCTTAAAACTTTGTCTACAGCATGTCTCAGTCTAAAAAGTATCATATTACTCAGTAATTTGCTACCTACAGAGACCAGACTAATGCCTCGATAATTACGACACTCACTCTTGTCACCTTTCTTATACAGTGATTAATTAAGGTTTTCCTAAAATCATTGGGTATTTCCCCTTTTTCAAAAATCATGTTCATAGTCTTCAGTAGCTTATTCCTAACCTCAGAGCCCCAATATTTAAGAAACTCATTAATCATACTATCAGCACCTGGGGCCTTATTATTTTTTAATCCTTTTAGTACTGTCGCTAATTCTTCCTCAATAAACAAATCTTCCTTCACATCCAAGGTATCACAAACTTTTCATTTCCATCTATATCTTTTCCTGCAACTGTATCTCGGTTTAGCACATTTTCAAAATGTTCCACCCATCTCTCTTTAACTTTTTCCTTATCACTAATTGTGGCCCCATTTCTATCTTTAACTGGGACTAGTCCTGATTGGCTACTCCCTTTCAATTTATTAACATGCCAATATAATATTTTACTATTATGCCGTCTAGCCGCATCTTCCAGATCCTCAGCAATTTTATCCATCGCCTCCACTTCACATGTCCTTAGTTCATATTTTAATGCTTTTTCTACTTTCTTTACATTTCTTTTGTTTTCATACGACCTATCACTCAGATAATTCTTATACAAACCCCTTCTACTCTCTATTAAACCTAAAGCTTTTTCACTAATATTCCTAGTTGCAGTCTTAGCATTCTTCCCTAGGACACCATCAGCAACTTCACAAATTGTTTTTCTGAAATTATTCCATCCATCTTCCACATTGTCAAATTTTAAACCCTCAAGTTTAGTACTCAACTGTTCCTGGAATTTTTTTCTCAAATTTTCATCCTGAAGTCTACCAACATCATAACTTTCCAGGAGGGAGTTACCCTTCCAAAATTTCAGCTTTAAATTAACCTTAGACACTACTAGATGGCGATCTTTACTTTTAACATCAATAATGGCACTCCTATACACCCTAGTATCTTGTATTGATCCTGCCAGTCTTCGGTTTAGTATAACATAATCAATAAGGTTTGCTGTTTTACCATCACGTGAATACCCTGTCAACTTATGGGCCATTTTGTGACCAAACACCGTATTGGTTATAACTAGGTTGTTATACCTACAAAATTGCAAAAGCCTATAGCCATTACTGTTTTGTTTTCCTACACCAAATTTACCTAGGCTAGGATACCATCTATCCCTATTTCTACCAGCCTGGGCATTAAAATCTCCTAGCAAAAACACTATATTTCTACCTGGTACCCTGTCTATTTGCTCCTGTAACTGTAAGTAAAATTCATCTGAGTCACTAGTATCTCCATCAGTTGGTTCAATGGGGGCATATACTACTATAACTGATACCCCAAACTTTTTAGTCATAAAATGAGCAATTAGTATTCTATTATTAATACCTTCCCAGCCTAAACAAGACTTAGCAGCTTCCTTATTCATCATGAGCCCTACTCCCTGTCTATGTACCCCATCCTTCCTGCCTGAGTAAACAAATTCTATGTCACCTAATTTCATGCTTCCTACCCTTGGGATATGAGTTTCTGAAACTCCTAATAAATCCAGTTCAAACCGTCTGAATTCGTTAGTCAAATGTCGATGCGATAGTCATTTTTTAACGTCGTAACATTCCAAGTTCCAATTTTCATGTTCTTTAAATCTTTGAAATTATTTTGGCCTCAAGAAAAGCAGTGATCCCGGATACCAGTGCAGGATGGGGACCAACATATCTTCTCAAGTCTTCACCGAAGCGCTTAAGCCGGCTTAGAACCGGACAGCAAGAAGTCCCTGGGACCTCCAGTAAGTTTGAGGCTTTGTGCAATCCTGACCCATCTTGGTCACAACATGGTTTTCAGCACTTGGCGATGCTCTTCTATCAACAAGAGTCGAAATCCTGCACAGACAGTCCCAAGCCTATTACCTCCGACTCATTATATATTCATGCCTACAAATATTATGCTACTACGGGGAGGCAGCCCATAGTAGATAAATTAGCTAGGAAGAAGTTTTTCAGCCGGAAAACACCCATAAAAACAAACCAAGCCCAGAAAATTATCCAATAAGCAGAATCCCGTACGAGTGCTGTGTTGTTTACTAGGCTATAATTTCCTCGAGGGGCGCCACTCCTCAAGTGGGAAAAATTGACCGCAAGTTTCCCAGTCTTGCAGGTACCCCGAAAGGGTCGAGGCAGCCCTTTACAGAGGCCGTTGTCCATAAATCTGGATCTTACGCAATGCCGCAGTTGTCCTCCTATAGAGGATCCTCCCACGATGGTGTTCTGCTTCACCGTGCAATTTAACCCATTACTGGGAGAACGTTTGTAACTCATCTGACGTGTGAACACGGCAGTTGGCCCAGCTGAGTGTACATATGAGGGGCCTTCTTCCTCCTCCACCTGTAATTATGACGCCCAGGGGAGGGTTTCCCAGTTTCTATTATGGGCCCCACTGGGACAAGGTCCTACTTGGTCTAAGCCTCCTATGGAGCTACTCTACCTATCTGTAGGGCATTCCCCTATCTGTTGTCCTCCAACAAAACCTAGCATGATTATCTAATAATTAACTAACTAATGCAACTAATAAATAGTTGCAGTAAATTGCAACTTTACTTTAATTTAGACTATAAAGAAAAGGACAAAAATAACATATACAAGCTCTGTTTTCCTCTACTAAAACCTAGCATGCAAACTAATAATTAAATAACTATTGCAACTAATTAATAATTGTAATAAAGTACGACTTTCCTTTTAATTTATACCCTAAAATAAAGAAAACACAAAAAAAGCTCTATTGTCATCTACCAAAACCTAGCATGTTAACTAATAATTAACTAATAAATAGCCCATTTGGCCTGATTGCAACACCTCACAAGCCACACCTTATAGAAAACACCTTTGAAAATTTAAATTAAGAAAAAGCTCTATTGTCATCTACCAAAACCTAGCATGTTAACTAATAATTAACTAATAAATAGCCCATTTGGCCTGATTGCAACACCTCACAAGCCACACCTTATAGAAAACACCTTTGAAAATTTAAATAATAAGGAAACTTATTAGAAACCCTGTTAGCACTGCAAAAGTAGACCTAAGTAGCCAATTTAGCCTGTTTGAAACATCTCACAAGCGTTCACCCTATAGATAACGCCTTTGATAATTTAAATGAATAAGAAAACTTATTAGAAACTCTGCTGGTACTGCAAAAGTAGACCTAAGTAGCCAATTTTGCCTGTGTGAAACATCTCACAAGCCAAAACCCTACAGAAAACACCTTTGAGAATTTAAATGAATAAGAAAACTTATTAGAAACTCTGCTAATACTACAAAAGTAGACCTAAGTAGCCAATTTAGCCTGTTTTAAACATCTCACAAGCCAACACCTTATAGAAAACACTTTTGAGAATTTAATTGAATAAGAAAACTTATTAGAAACTCTGCTAATACTGCAAAAGTAGACCTAAGTAGCCAATTTAGCCTGTTTGGAACATCTCACAAGCCAACATCCTATAGAAAACACCTTTGAGAATTTAAATTAAGAAGAAAACTTATTAGAAACTCTGCTAATACTGCAAAAGTAGACCTAAGTAGCCAATTTAGCCTGTTTGAAAAATCTCACAAGCCAACACCATATAGAAAACACCTTTGAGAATTTAAATGAAGAAGAAAACTTATTAGAAACTCTACTAATACTGCAAAAGTAGACCTAAGTAGCCAATTTAGCCTGTTTGAAACATCTCACAAGCTAACACCCTATAGAAAACACCTTTGAGAATTCAAATGAAGAAGAAAACTTATTAGAAACTCTGCTAATACTGCAAGAGTAGACCTAAGTAGCCAATTTAGCCTGTTTGAAACATCTCACAAGCCAACACCCTATAGAAAACTTAATTGGAAAAGCAGCATACTAATACGCCTGTTCAAAGAGGGTGATGCCAATCTCCAATCACCAAAGATACTCAAAAATAAAAAATAAAAATTATATAGATGCTATGTAAAATTTGTAATTATAATCAATTAAATTATTAAATTATTTTACCTAAGTAGCCAATCTAGCCTGTTTGAAACATCTCACAAGCCAACATCCTATAGAAAAGACCTTTGAGAATTTAAATTAAGATGAAAACTTATTAGAAACTCTGCTAATACTGCAAAAGTAGACCTAGCATTTTAAATCTAATATGGCTAAATATTTGCACATTAGATGGGAATAGGGTAAAGTATTTGGAAAAATTCCACATTTTTGTAGATAGGAGCTTAAAACTACTACAATAGAGTTCTCTGATACGCTGAATCTGATGGTGCGATTTTGTTAAGATTGTGTGACTTTTAGGGGGTGTTCTCCCCTATTTTCTAAAATGAGGGCAAGTTTTCTCAGGCTCGTAACTTTGATGGGTAACACTAATCTTGATGATTATATATCTACGACCAGCATTAAAATGCGATTCTTTTTATGTAACTATTGGTATCAAAATTCCATTTTTAGAGTTTCGGTTACTATTGAGCCGGGTCGCTCCTTACTACAGTTCGTTACCACGAACTATTTGACAAGATATTTAGCGGAAAATATGTATGAATGGGAATGCTACTTTTGCTTGCAGCAATACGAAAAGTACATTTTATCTTGCCGTAGGGACCATGAAATTTCCTATTTTCTAGGTGACTGTGCCCTTCCAATCTTCTCTCCAATTTAGCGTATTAGCTGTCACAAACTATTATTATTATCTTGGAAATGACTTTTTAAACAAGACTGAATGTGTATTGCTAAAATTTTGGTGATTGAGAATAGTCCATCAAACAACACGTCAAAAAAAGAGGATAGATTTGACCAATAATTAAACCACGAAAAATTTAAGAAAAAACTTCTAAATTCCAGCTCTAGCAATCTTACTTTTTCATCAAATTATTGACAGCTGTGTAACTACCTCGAGAATTTGTCGATAGTCTGAGTTGTGTCCCCTTTCACAGTAGAATTTTGTTAATGCTGATATCTAGCGATATTTTTTTATAAAATTTTGCGGCTAATCAGAAAAATCTAGGAAAAATCTAATTGGCTTAAAACAGTTCTAGCTAAATGTCACCATTGATGAACTTTCATTTTTAGCAATTCTAACGAGCTATTCGGTGGTTTTTTTAGCCCACCTCTGTCAAGAGGCTTGTTGTATCTCAGTACTGGGAAAATCCTCAGCAAATCAAATAATTAACGAACTTGAAATCTCATCGCTTGTGTGTTCAGTTTAAATAATTCCAATAAATTATGTGCTTTGTAATGGCGTTAATCAAACAGTTCGTGGGGCCAAACTGTAGTAAGGAGTGACCCGGCTCAATAGTAACCGAAACTCTAAAACATCGAATTTTGATACCAATAATTGCATAAAAAAATCGCATTTTAATGCTGGTTTTAAATATATAACTTTCATCAAGATTACCTATCAAAAGTTACGAGCCTGAGAAAATTTGCTTCATTTTAGAAAATAGGAAAAAAAAAACCCTAAAAGTCATACAATCTTAACGAAAGTCACACCATCAAATTCGGCGTAACAGAGAACCTTTTTGTAGAAGTTTGAAGCTCCTATCTACAAAAATGCGGAATTTTTATAAATATTTTTATAAATATGAAAAGTTTTTTTCTACCAAAAGTGAGGAGTAGCATTAAAACAAGCAGAAATTATTACGCATGTGAGGGATTTACCTCCTCGTAATACCTCGCTCTTTAGGCTAAAGTATTTTTAGTAATTTCAACTTGTTATTCTACGGCCTTTGTGATTCAAGGGTCATTCTTAAGAAATTGGGACAGAATTTAAGCTTTAATGTAAAGAGCGAAGTATCGACGAAGGGTGAACCCCCTCATATACGGAATAAAAATATACGAATATAGAAGTTCGTTGCATAAGTTAATTCATAAATTACGTATATTTTTTACTAATGAAATTGTTCGTAAAAAATTAAAAAGTTCTAGTTGCCTTTTTAAGTAATCAAAAAATTGGAGGGCAACTACACCTTCTCCCTCGCTCCTTTTTTCTCAAAACATTCCGATTAATACTATGAGAAAGCCATTTAGCCAAAAAAAAAATAACATGCAAATTTCGTTTTAATTATTTATGTGTGGAGAGCCAAGATCAAAACGTACATTAATTAAAAAACGTCCAGAAATTTAATAAAAAACAATTTTTTTTTAAATGAAAGTAAGGAGCGACATTAAAACTTAAAACGAATAGAAATTACTCCGTATATGGAAGGGGCTTTTCCTCTTCAATGCCCCGCTCTTTACGCTAAAGTTTGTACTGTTTGAAGAAGTTAGTTAAGAGAAAGAGTCGAACTTTAGCGTAAGGAGCGGGGCGTTGAGGAGGAAAACCCCTTTCATATACCGGTAATTTCTGTTCGTTTTAAGTTTTAATGTCGCTCCTTACTTTCATTTAAAAAAACTTTTTTATTATTTAATTTAGTAAGGATCGATATCTCTTCAATATATTTACTTTTACCCCATTGTATGGATTAAACTGTCGTAGAAAACCGGGAAATGACTCATTAGATCACCATTAACCACTTTTATAGCCAAAAAGAGGGGGACCCGCTGCATTTTAGCTCTATTTTTACCCTCGGACACCTTTCTTCCATGTGTCACATGGCATCGGATCAAAAGTTTATGGTAGCCAAATTTGGAAAACAATTTCAAAGATTAAAAAACTGTCTTTTCGAGAAAAAAATAATCTGTGTAGTTTCAGGGATATGGTCTCAAATTTCGAAAATTTCACATTCAAAACAGAGTTGTCATAGAACAGAGTTGCAGAGAAACAGAGTTGCACATTCCAAAAAGGTAGAGTTACGCATTGTTCAAATCAATTATACACGGATTATGTTTATAAATTTTTAGGATATGGTAATTGGTTTTTATGATTTTCAGCTAATCACTGGCTCAAAAAGTATAAATTTCATTTTTGCCCTTTCTTTATCAGGATTATGCCTATTTTTGAATTTGACAAAATATAGAGTTTTCAAATATATGCTGAAAAGGAAGTAGTTTTCTTACCTCTACAAGTAGGTTGTAAAGTCTCGAGTTGGTTTCTAAGGCATTTTGAGAAAGTTCCTGCGAAAATATGTGCTTTAGGATAATATGCACTGAATTGTTAATTGGCGAGGACGCAAGAGAATATGGGCGGAGCTTTTATAAGCGCTAAGACTGTAGTAGCCAAATATTACTTACTCATGATTCTACTGTGTATTATTTATATACAGTGATTTAAATGGCGCTAAACAGAGCTTGTGAAGAGAGTTATTGCTTGTTAAATAAGCTTATTATATATTTTTAGTGTTCAGCCATTAAGTAATAAAAGCCGTATGCAGTACGTTATTATTAAAAGAGAAAATCAAATCAATAAATTTTTGGAAGTCAGATGTTGTCTTTGAAAAAGCAACAATTTTATTTTTATTTTTTGGCTTCAATTAGTCAAATTTGGGAATTGTCATATAAAGATAATGTTTATCTCTAATTAAAAAAAACTTAAAACAAATTGTATAAGAAATGAAACAGTACAAAGGAAAAATATAAGAAAATGTAAAAACTTAAGGACATTACATTTTGATCACCTCCTAAAAATTTTCAGATCCTTAATGAGCTTGCAATAAGTACCTGTAATTAGCTTGTCTCTCAGCTAATGTAAGCCTGAAAATGTTTGGAATGTCATATTTTATTCATCTTTGATTATATTTACCCGCCAAATACTTAAGGCTATTGCCTATTCCCTAGCAATAAGGTTTACATGCTATTGACATTGCTTAGAGCTGGGCATCCTTCCGAGAGAAAAGTTTCCCAATAAAGAAATTATCCTTCTTCTGAAGATGCTGAAGTCATAGAAACTGAAAGGAGAAACCCGGGAGACTTATTACCTAGACTTATTACCTGACTAGATACCGGGTGATATAGAAATGGCACTGCAATGGGTGAGCTGGTAGACAACTGACAAGAGTGATACACTGGAATGCAGAGAAGCGGAGCTAAATAACCGGTTTTTGAATTCGTCAAACACCTAAGGAAATCTTTCCGGATGGTATAGAAGAAATATGGAAGGGGCTTGCCAAAACACATTTTATGTGTAGTCAATTATAAATGAATTGTCAATTTAAGACAAATCCCTTAGTTGCAGAAACAAACGACAGAGAATGAAAAATAGAATTTCTGGTTTTTATTGCACTGGTACTCATCAATTTTGAGAAAGAAAAGGGATTTTAAGTGTTGGTATTGTGTTTTAGCATTGAAAATATAGTTTCTAATGTCTTTGTGCTTGATATATTAGTAATTTGTTTAATATTGGTATCAATTATTCAATAAAACATGGCTAGTGCTTTTAAAGCAAAGTTTAGTGTGGTGATCAGAGGCCAAATCTCGGAATCCCACGAATCAGATGACTATTTAAAAATTTGAGTTTCTTGCTTTTAATTCAAATCAACAAATTAGTATCTTAAGGGTACCGGCCCATCTAGTGAGAAAAAGAAATAAGATTTTAAGCGCTTGCTACTGTGCTTGAGCACGGAAAATGTACTTTCTTGTGATTTTAATGTATTCTGTTTAATTTTGGAATCTAAAAAAAAACTATTCAGCAGTATATAGCAAATATTTCTAATAGCGGTGGTTCGTATGGTTAGTTAAAACAACATCAAGAGTAATTGTGTTTCAAACAGTTCGTGGTAACGAACTGTAGTAAGGAGCGACCCGGCTCAATAGTAACCAAAACTCAAAAAAATTGAATTTTGATATTAATAGCTACATCAAAAGAATTGCATTTTAATGCTGATTTTAAGTATATAAGTTTCATCAAGTTTAGGCTTACCCATCAAAAGTTACGAGCCTGAGAAAATTTGCCTTATTTAGGAAAATAGGGGAAAACACCCCCTAAAAGTCGTAGGATCTTAACGGAAATGACACCATCAGATTCAACGTATCAGAGAACCCTACTGTAGAAGTTTCAAGCTCCTATCTACAAAAATGTGGAATTTTGTGTTTTTTGCCAGAAGACAAATCACGGGTGCGTGTTTATTTGTTTGTTGTTTTTTTTTCCCAGGGGTCATCGTATCGACCAAGTGGTCCTAGAATGTCACAAGAGGGCTCATTCTAACGTAAATGAAAAGTTCTAGTGCCTTTTTTAAGTGACCAAAAAAATTGGAGGGCATCTAGGCCCCCTCCCACGCTCATTGTTTTCCCAAAGTCAACGGATCAAAATTTTGAGATAGCCATTTCGTTCAGCATACTCGAAAACCATAATAACTATGTCTTTGGGGATGACTTACTCTCCCACAATCCCTGGGGGGGGGCTGCAAGTTACAAACTTTGACCAGTGTTTACATATAGTAATGGTTATTGGGAAGTGTACAGACGTTTTCAGGGGGATTTTATTTTGTTTGGGGGTGGGGCTGAGGAGAGGGGGCTATGTTGGAGGATCTTTCCTTGGAGAAATCTGTTATGGGGGAAGAAAAATTCAATGAAAAGGGTGCAGGATTCTCTAGCATTACTATAAGACAACAATGAAAAATAAACATGAAAACGTTTTTACAAATGAAAGGAAGGAGTAGCATTGAAACTTAAAACGAACAGAGATTATTACGCGTATGAGGGGTTCTAAAAATACTTTAGCATAAAGAGCGAGGTATTTAGGAGGAGATAAATACCTCGCTCTTTATGCTAAAGTATTTTTAGTAATTTCAACTATTTATACTACGACCTTTCTGATTCAGGGGTCATTCTCAAAGAATTGGGACAAAACTTAAGATTTAGTGTAAAGTGCGAGGTATTAACGAGGATACAAACCCCCTTGTATACATAATAAAAATATAAGGTTATGAAAGTTTGTTACGTAAGTTAATTCTTAAGTTACGTATATTTTTTACTAATAAAAACGTTCGTTAAAAATTAAAAGTTCTAGTTGCCTTTTTAAGTAACCGAAAAATTGGAGGGCAACTAGGCCTCCTTCTCCACCCCTTATTTCTCAAAATCGTCTGATCAAAACTAAGAGAAAGCCATTTAGCAAAAAAAGAATTAATATACAAATTTCATTTTAATAATTTGTGTGCGGAGAGTCAAAACCAAACATGCATTAATTCAAAAACTTTCAGAAATTAAATAAAAAAAAACTAATTTTTTTAGCTGAAAGTAAGGAGCGACATCAAAACTAAAAACGAACAGAAATTACTCCGTATATGAAATGGGTTTTCCCCTCCGCAATCCCTCGCTCTTTACGCTAAAGTTTGACTCTTTTCCACAATTCTACTTTTTAAAACAATTAAAAGCTTTAGCGTAAAGAGCGAGGGATTGCGGAGGCGAAAACCCATTTCATATACGGAGTAATTTCTGTCCGTTTTTAGTTTTGATGTCGCTCCTTACTTTCAGCTAAAAAAATTAGTTTTTTTTATTTAATCTCTGTCAGCACCGGTCATCTTTGCGTAACACCAAATAGCCTGAAGAACCATTTTCCGTTAGTCTAAGTTGAAGGATGCACCTTTAGCTATTCTTTGCATAAAATAGCTTCGAGGGTGAGGATGCACAGATGGAGTGGTACCTCGTGTCGCAATTGCGAAGGCAACAGCAACATATTTTGTTCATGTTCATCATAGGCCGTTTTACTATATTACCTTTGACTTTTTCGAGAAGAAAAATTTAACTACATTTCAAAATGCATGAGAATTTCCTTCTATCTAACCTTAGCTTAGCTATATCTTACTAGCTGTCACAAAGCTAAAAATGTATATAGAACAGCTACATTGCGCATAAACTTGTTCAAGCTACCTCCTACGTAATGAATATTTCCATTGAGATAAGGTTCTTTTTAAGCCTTCTAGACACAACAGTTGAATTAGAAACTTGTTGTGTCAGTTACTATGCTAACTCTACATTACGTGAAGATAGAAATTGTGTTGATTCGCATTAATACCTTCAACTAAGCTTATTTGTTTCACCCTTTCTTTATCTTCACGGAACTGAAAGATACAGCTACTGATATTCATGAGGTTTTCAAAAAACTCGTAGTAACGAACTGTAAGTAAGCAGCAACAAGGCTCAATAGTGATCAAAACTCAAAAAACGGGGTTTTTATATAAATAAATATATCAAAAGAATCGGCTTATTCTGCTGATTCTAAAAATATAAGATTCATTATGGGTAACAGCTTAGTCTTACCCATAAAAGGCTATAAGCCTGAAAAAATTTGCCTGATTTCCAAAAAAAGGTGGAAATCACACCCGAAGAGTCAAGGAATCTTGATGAAAGGCACACCATCAGATTCAACATATTAAAGAGCCCATACTGTAGAGGTTTCCAGTTTCCTTCTGCAAAAATATGGAATTTGTAATTTTTTTGTCCGAAGAAATCACAGATACGTATTATTTTTTCAGGGATGATCTCATCAAACCAATGATCCTAGAACATCAAGAAAGGGTTCATTTGAACGAAAAATAAAAATTCAAGTGTCTTTTTAAAAGAACCAACAAGATTGGAGGGCAACTAGTCCCCTCTCGCGCGCCTTTTTCACCCAAAATCTTCCAATCAAAATTTAAGATAGTCACTTTGTTTAGCATAGTTGAAAAATCCGAAAGATTTTTGCCTTTGCAGATAACACGACCCCCTTAAGCCCTGGAGATAGGTCTTTAATTTATTGCATTTGCCCATTGTTTACGTATAGTATTTGCTATTGGGAAGCATGCAGACATTTTTCAGAGGAGGGGGGGTATTTTGTGCTTGGGAGGAGTTTCCATAGGGATTACTTTTTGTGTAGATAAAAATATCTGGGGGATACCTTTTCAGAGGAAATTTCTTCACTGAAGAGACTTGACAGAATTCTTATACAATTATTTTTTCTTACTTTGTCTTTGCCTATTAACTTTTACATATGGAAATGTTCCGGGGAATTGTCCGAAGGATATTTTTTGTGTGTTAAAATTTCCAGGAAACAATTTCCGTGGAAAGGGGTTCCTGGAGTGGCAAACAAAAATATTAGATCTTAAATTATTTTTTGAAATGAAAGTATGCTAAAGAGAATTTTCAGGCTGATGCTTCAACAAAAAATTTTACGGAGGGCGTAAGAGAATTTTCATCGAGGATAGAATTATCTGGAAGAATTTTTGTGGGTGTGTATTTTACTTGGTAGGAACTTTCCAAGGAGGAATTTCTGGTGAGGGGAGGGCATTTTTCGTGGAAAATGAGCCAGATTTACCAGTATTATTTGAAAAACATCAAAAATTTAATTGAAAGATAGCTTTACGGCTGAAAGTAAGGAGCAATATCAAACCCAAAGTGAACAGAAATTATTCCGTATAAGAGGGATTTTCCCCCACCTCAACACCTTGTTCTTTACGCTAAAGTTTGACTGTCTGTCCCAACTTTTTAAAAACGACTCCTGAAACACAAGGGCCGTTTAATTAGACTAGGAATATTTTTTAAAAGTGATAATAACTGTGAAGAGCAAGGTATTGAGGAGGAGGCAGTCCCTTCGTATACGGAATAATTTCTCTTCGTTTTGAGTTTTAATGTTCCTCTTTACTTTCAGTTGAAAAAACTTGTTTCTTTTTATTTTTATTTTTTTGCAGCCAACCCTGAGTTTGTAATACGAAAATACCCCTATATACACTGACTGAAAAATCATCAGTTGGTTTCTAATTGACAAGAAATGGCATTTGTTTTGCTTTTGAGAACGATGAAAGAGAGAATAATTGTAGTCGAAAAATGGTCAACAAGTTTTTTTCTAGAATACTGCAGAAATCTTTAAGTGCCTGCATTAAAAATGCTTGGGAAAATCACAAATTCCATTTATCTACATAGGGTGCAAGAGGAGGGTGCCATATTATGCTAAAACAAATTTTAGTAGATATCTTCTGAATTTTTGGAGCTGGCATCCTCGAAGACTTGGTGCTGTGCAAAACCTATGTTTGACTTAGCCCGGTGTCTCCTACCCTTTCTCAGCAGCCATGTGACATAGCAGATATGCTAGTTCTGGACCCGACTTTAGTAAGACATATAATGCTTTTAAAAAAAGCAATCACGAGTTTTTTTTTTAATTCGAAACTGTGAATAAACTAGATGACGGTATCCAGGCTAAAACTCATTAACTTTCCCTATCAAAATTTACCCACATAAAAAAAGAAAAAAAGAAAAAAATACAAAAACTCACAGCTAAGTGAAATGTAGTATAACGTTGGTAGCAACTTTTTTTTTCAAACAGTTCGTGGTAACGAACTGTAGTAAGGAGCGACCCGGCTCAATAGTAACCAAAACTCTAAAAAATGAAATTTTGATACCAATACCTACATCAAAAGAATTGCATTTTAATGCTGATTTTAAATATATAAGTTTCATCAAGTTTAGTCTTACCCATCAAAAGTTACGAGCCTGAGAAAATTTGCGTTATTTTAGAAAATAGGGGGAAACGCCCCCTAGAAGTCATAGAATCTTAACGAAAATCACACCATCAGATTCAGCGTATCAGAGAACCCTACTGTAGAAGTTTCAAGCTCCTATCTACAAAAATGCGGAATTTTGTATTTTTTGCCAGAAGGCAGATCACGGATGCGTGTTTATTTGTTTTTTGTTTTTGTTTTTTTTCCCAGGGGTGATCGTATCGACCCAGTCGTCCTAGAATGTTGAAAGAGGGCTGATTCTAACGGAAATGAAATGTTCTAGTGCCCTTTTTAAGTGACCAAAAAAATTGGAGGGCACCTAGGCCCCCTCCCACGCTAATTATTTTACCAAAGTCAACGGATCAAAATTCTGAGATAGCCATTTTATTCAGCGTAGTCGAAAAACCTTATAACTATGTCTTTGGGGACGAATTACTCCCCCACAGTCCCCATGGGAGGGGCAACAAGTTACAAACTTTGATCAATGCTTAAATATAGTAATGGTTATTGGGAAGTGTACAGGCGTTTTCAGGAGGATTTTTTTGGTTGGGGGAGGGTTGAGAAGAGAGGGATATGCTGGGGGAACTTTCCATCGATAATTTGTCATGGGGGAAGAAAATCTCCATGAAGGGAGCGCAGGATTTACTAGCATTATTTAAAAACACAATGAGAAAATAAATATGAAAAAGTTCTTTCAGCTGGAAGTAAGGAACAGCATTAAAACTTAAGACAAACAAAAATTATTACCCATTTGAGGGGCTCACCTCCTCCTAATACCTCGCTCTTTACGTTAAAGTAGTTTTAGTAATTTCAACTATTTATTCTACGGCTTTTGTGATTCTGGGGTCATTCTTAATGAATTGGGACAAAATTTAAGCTTTAGTGTAAAGAGCGAGGATCTGACAAGGGGGCGAACCCCCTCCTATATGTAATAAAAATATGAGAATACAAAAGTTCTTTACGTAAGCTAATTTATATGTTACGTAAATCTTTTACTAATAAAAATATTCGTAAAAAATTAAAAGTTAGTTGCCTTTTTAATTGACCAAAAAATCGGAGGGCAACTAGGCTTCCTCCCCCGCTCTTTTTTTCTCAAAATCATTCGATCAAAATTATGAGAAAGCCATTTAGCCAAAAAAAAAAAAAATGCAAATTTCGTTTTAATTTCTCCTCTGTGGAGAGCCAAAATCAAAACATGCATTGATTCAAAAACGTTCAGAAATTATCAACGCCCCGCTCTTTACGCTAAAGTTTTTTACTGTTTTAAAAAGAAGAATTGAGAGACAGAGTCAAACTTTAGCGTAAAGAGCGGGGCGTTGATGAGGAAGCAGCCTCTTTCATATACGAAGTAATTTCTGTTCGTTTTCAGTTTTAATGTCGCTCCTTACTTTCACTTAAAAAAACTTGTTTTTTTATTTAATTATATGAAGGCACTGTCATTTTTTTTATATAATTGACAGGAAGAAGCACTGTGTATTATTACGCCTCAAATCCACTTTTTTTTTTAAAGAATGTTCTTCTAATTAAAACGAACCTTTTCTACGTTTTATTTTTTATTTTTTTTTTTTTTTTGAAATTCAGTGTAGCTTTTAAGGCCTATTTACAATGACATTTTAGTAATGCCGACAATTAACTAGCGCCAATTTGAACCAATAATATTTTCGCAACATTTCATGATTGGTTAAAAAATTCTATGAAAATTCTTAAATAGCTTCAATTAGCGCTAGCTAAATCTTAGTATTAGTGACATCTCACTGATAATGGATATGGCCATTTCTAGGATTTCTTTGGGGGGGAGGGGGGATGGATACAAAAGAATTTTTGGGAGAAGAGTTTTTTACAAGAAAAAACTTTAAAAAATGCGTCAAAGTTTTGTTTATACTCATTTTCGTTACGTTTTCTTACGGGCTGGACAAGTATTTCAGGGGGGTCCAAACCCCTAGCCCCCTCCTGTATACAGCCTTGATAACGGGTATTAATTACCACAGATAGTACCATTTTACAGATGTAGAAGAATATATCGAATTTTGATAAATGTAGGATTTCTTTGAAAGCTAGGGCATAGCAAACGTTTGTTTCAAATAAGTTTCAACTGATTTGAGGACCTGCGTATGAGTCTTAAACACACGGTTTTAAAGAAGTTATGTAATGTATGTAAATATTTCTACTTCCTAAATATCTACAAAGGGATCTACAGCTTTAATTTACCCCCTTTGCCATACCACTGTCTTCAATTATGAAATCTCCAAGTTATTTAAAAATTAAACCAACCCACATAACATAATTTCCCATATACTCTTAGTTAAGACGCAGGTCCCAGAGGCCTATTACCATCCTCACATAAACAACCGATTATTAGCGGAGACCATGATAAATTTGCCCTCTCCCCATTCTCGTCTTATAATTTGACTACTGTCGGGCTCTTTCTTTCCCCATTATGCCCTCCAGCTTAACATACAATACCTGAAAAATCCACTCCTTGCTAAACCTTCTCCTACCTCGCCAAATTCCGTCAAAAGAGGAGCAAGGTTGAAAAAAACTTCAAATCTGATTATTGATTATGACTGCTCAAACGAAAACTATTATTTTTTACATTTCACACAATTTACTCAAAGCCGAGATATGTAAAATATAAACAGATTATTTAATAGTTCAATTTATAAGCATAATCTTTTTAATAAACATTATTAAATTTTTTTCATTTTACGTTTTTGGCACAAAGGGAAATCGACCCTTCGACGCGATTCCCAAAATTCTCAATCCTTATGGTGGCTTTGGTCACCTCAACCAAAACTTGAGTTTATTATCCAGCACAAATTAACCCTTTTAATAAAGAATAATCGTTTCTGTCACTGTTCTTGAAATTAGCTTGAACTTGCTAATAGAAGGCATACTTTCTCTACAGCAGCGTCGGTTTCTGATACGGTATGCAGACGTAGTGTTCAAATTGAGAATCCTAGAAAGGTTTCAATTACGTGGACAATTCCAGTAAATTTCCCTGGAGAGCCCTAAATTGTCGTTGCATCCCCTTTAATCTTCAAGGCAAACGCTAATAACAGAATTGGGTGGGATTTTGCGTGACTTAAATCTACTCTTGTGCTATATAGTGTAGGAATATTTTGTAATCTCATTAAAAAAATGATCTGATATGGACAACGCTTTCGCTGGAGGTTTACTTTAATTTTGGGAATATGCAACAGAACAACTCTGGTTACGAAGAACAAAGGCACAGACTGAAAGTTGCACATTGCATATTGCTTAGAATTCAAAAATTTCTCATAAATTTGCTTAAAATATAAAATTACTTAGAATTAAAAAATTACTATGATTTTTGAATTAATTTTGTTGATTCTTTCAAAAAATTTCAAATTTGGGCATCTCAGTTCGAAATTTTTAGCTTAGAATTGGAGTTTTTAAAATTACTGTAGTTCTTTGCTTTGGATTTAGTTTTTGCCAAACACATCTAAATTTCGTATTTTAGATTGATGTGAAAATAACTCTTTTTTCGGAGGGCCTACTTAGTCGGAATAGGAGTTTTTTTAATTAAGATTTTTTGTTTAGAATTAGTTTTACCAGTTTCTGTTTGACAGCACATCCAAAGTTGTACCCTTCAGATCAACGCAAGACATTTTTTCCTATTTAGCAAAGAAGGATTTGGGCACAATGTATTTATTTTTTTATTTTTTTTTGTTATTTTCTTTTCAGTGCAGGGCACTTTATATAAAATGACTTGTCGCAGAAACTTCGAAATGGGCTCAATAAATCAGAAACTGAAAGTTATAGCGCCCTTTTTAACAGTCAAGAGAGATTGGAGCACAACCAGCCCTCTTCCCTCTCCTCACACCCATCATTTCCCCAAACTCATCCAATCAAAATTTATCCAATCAATAGGTAGTTTTCTTATTCAATATAGGTGAAAGGTCCAGTAATTGTGTCTTTGGAGATGACAACGCAACCTCCCCCCACACACACACAGCCATCAGGCCAAGGGCTATAAGCTATACTAGTTGCCCATTTATAACAAGACAAGATTTTTTTTTATAGAAGGGGTGGTCGTATAAACTTTAGAAGGGGCTTATTCGAATAAAATTAGAAGTTCTAGCGTCCTTTCTAAAAGTCAAAAGTGGTCGAAGGGCAACTTACCTCCTCCAAATCTTTTTTACCAAAAAAGTCCAATAGAATTTTAAGATAGCTGTTTTATTCAAAATAATCTAAACATCACATAATAAAGCCTTCGGGGTTCAAACAAACCCCCAGAGCCGGAGGGAAAGGGTTTTATTTCGTTCCCAATGGGTATATGAGTTTTTATGGAAAGAGTGGCCGTGTAACCTTTAGAGGACGCTTCTTTGATTTGAAATTGAATGTTCAATTTTCTTTTAAGAGACAAAAATGACGGAGGACGACTAGCACCCCCGCCCAACCTCCTCTTTTTCCAAACAAATCGGACTGAAACTGTGAGATGGGTATTTAGTCTCAAATAGTCCGAGCAACATATAACAATGCCTCCAGCGTTGACACACCCCTCAGAGCTCAGGGGCAAGGGTTTATAGCTATGGCCTGGGGCATATAGGGTTTTTATGGAATGGATGGTCGTATAAACTTTGGATTGGGTTCTTTTGATTGAAATCAGATTTAATTCCCCTTTTTAAAATTTAAGAGTAATTGGAAGGCAGCCAGACTCTACCACCACCACCCCCCCCTCATGCGCATTATTTCCCAAAGCTCATCATGTAAAAATTTTGAGGCAGTTATTTTGTTCAACATTGTTGAAAGGTTCAGTAATTATGCTTTGGGGATGTCAAATCCCTAATTTCATCAGGGCAAGAACTTCAGATGGAGCACATTTGATTGGAAAAATCGGAAGTTATAGTCTCGTTTTTAAAAGTCAAGATTAATTGGAAGGCAAACAGATTCTCTCCCTCCCCCCCACGCTCATCATTTCCCCAAACATGTCCAATCAAAATTTTGAGAGACCTATTTTGTTCAACATTGGTGAAATGTCCAGTAATTATGCCTTTTGGGATGTCAAATTCTGGCTTACAGCCAGCAGGACAAGGGCTGTAAGTTCGGCATTTTGGGCTGTATGTTCATTTACAGCCAGCAGTTCGGCATTTGACAAGGGCTGTATGTTCACATATGGTGTATGTTATTGAGAAAGATGGACAAGTTTGACCATTAAGTTCCAAAAAGACGAAGGGCATCCAGGTGAGCCTTTCAGAGAATGTTGAGGGGAGTGTTGACTAAATCATTAAATGTTGTATGCACGGGGTTGCATAAAGAGTGTAACTCAGGAACGACTAAGCATATTCATTTGGAATTTCTTAGGAAATGATAAGTTATTTGATCAATTGACCAAAAAGCCAGTACTTGAACGCTACTACTGCTAAAATGGGAATCTATTAAAAGTGAAGACTATATTTACTTGGACAAACAGAAAAGGTCACCAAACCCCAGGTCTATCATCCCTAACTAAACATCACAGATTAGTCAACTTGGTGACCAACAGGTTAATTCTCTAATCGCCATGGAAAATTCCCCACACTATAAACTGACAACCAAAGATAGCGACCAAAACAAGCAGGGTTGCCGACTGAACATATTTTATATCCATATGACATATTCCTATGTACCGGGACGAGCTGTCGTCAAAAAGATCTGCTTACTTCCCAATAACCAATAATATATGTAAACAATGGGCAAAGTTTATAGCTTAGAGCCTTTCCCTTGGGGGCTGTGGAGGTCACATCAGTCTTAAAAACATAGTTATTAGATCTTTGAACTACGTCGAACAAAATGGCCGTATCAAAATTTTGATGAAACAGCCTTGGGGAAAAGGGAGCTTGGGAGGGTTAGCTGCCCTCCAATATTTTTGGCCACTTAAAAGAGGCACTAGAACTTCTGATTTCTGATCAAGGGAGGCCTTTCTCGACCTTTGAGGATCACTGGCTCGATAAGATCACCCCTGGGAGAAACAAACATCTGTGACCTTCCTTCTGGCAAAAAAAAACAAAAATTTCCACATTTTGCACATGGGAGCTTGAAACATCTAGAGTTTGGTTATCTTATTTGTTGAATCGTATAGTGTATTTTCATTAAAATGATGTGGTGTTTTGGGGATGTTTCCTCCTGTTTAAGAAATTGAGCAGATTTTCTAAGGTTCGTACCTTCTGATGGAGAACGTTAAACTTAGCGATTTGTATATATTTTGAACAAGCACTAAAATTTGAATTTCTTGATGTATATATTGGTATTGAGGCTCTGTTTCTTAGAGTAGAGTTCTGTTTACTGTTGAACCGCATCGCTCCTTACTTACAGTTTGTTACCACAAACATTTTGAATGGAAGCAATCAGTTATGCTAACCTTCAAACTAAAAGAAAAAAGACAAACTAGCATTTTTAAATAGACTAAAAAATATAATTGCTTGATTTAATTATAAAAAAATGCTTAGGGTAAGTGAATATTAATTGTTAATGTTATTTAGTTTTTTGAAGTTTCATTTTCACACTTTCTTCCATCTATATTTGTTACAAACCTATGCACAAGCATAAGAGAAGAAATGGTGCAAGGGCCTAACATGTTTCCTGGAGGGCTCTTTATGAGCTTGAATAGAGATAATTGTATCTCAGGCAATGGGGTGAGGAAGGGTCATCAATACTGCCCGAGCATGAACAGTTGTAGAAAAAACATAGGAAGATAACTGACTTTATAATAAAATCAACAAACGAAAAAAATACCATCAAAGTATAAGTAATATATAGTAGCGAAATATCAATACGTCAAAGCAATACATCAGCAGAAGTAAAACTACTCAGTTTTCTATCGGAAAAATTTGTCCCTGCGCGTGTGCGAAGGCGGGCCCATGAAGCTTCTGTGGTTTTAGATATGTGCCAAAAATATTCCATGGAGAGTATGTCTATTAAGTTTACTGTGAAAATCATCAAACGTG
The DNA here is from genome assembly GCF_032884065.1 of Artemia franciscana. Lineage (NCBI taxonomy): Eukaryota > Metazoa > Arthropoda > Branchiopoda > Anostraca > Artemiidae > Artemia > Artemia franciscana. The sequence continues at coordinate 5,909,153 of NC_088865.1, forward strand.
GTGATAAATCACTAATAGGGACCACCCTTGTTATAGGTGCCAACCTTATCCGTGAGTACCCCCTCCTCATCACCTCGCTTTTTACGTTAAATTTTTTTAGAATATTTAAAAAAGCTTCATATTGTTCGAATTAAACAATCCTTGTGTTCAGGAGTCGTTCTTAAGGAATTGGAGCAAAATTCTAACTTTAGCTTAAAGAGCAAGGTGTCAAGGAGGGAGCAATCCCCTTTATATAAGTAATAATTTCTGTCCGTTTTAACTTTTAATGTTGCTCCTTACTTTCAGTTTAAAAACTTGTTTTTTTTATTAGTTTCATATTGTTTTTTTATATAATGCCAGGAAATCTCTCCCCGCCTCCACGGAAAAATTCCCCTCCCATGGAAATATTCTACAGACAATGCAATTCCAGTGAAAATTTACCCCTGACAGCTATCCTTTACAACTCCACGCGTGAAATTGAGACAGTAAAGAGAAAGGAAGACATATAAAAAAGGTTTTTTTAGGAATTCTGTCAAATTCCCCAAGTGCATAATTTACCCTGATCATTTTACTCCCAGGAAACTTCCCTCCCCATGGGGAATTCTCCCGTAAAAAAACTCTCAGTAAAAATTTCCACCCTCCCCCATATGAAAATGTATAGCCTATATACTTCCCAATAACAAATACTATGCGTAAACAGTGAGGAAATTTTATAGCTAAAAAAATCTTTCCCCTGGGGCGGGGGGGGGGGGGTCAAGTTATATCCAAAGACATAGTTATTGGGTCTTTCAATTATGATGAGCAAAATGACTATCTCAAAATTTTGATCTGACGATTTTGGGATAAAAAGGCGAGAGAGGGGTAAAAAAGGTAAGGTAAAGGATACGGCATTAGACTTTACAGCCCGTACCGGCGCTGCTGATTTCCATTTCCTGGCCCTTCAGCCAGGAAGTGCAATAGGGGGTTGGGGGCCAGCCATCCTGTGCTTTCGCACACCCTTCCTGTTTACCTTCCCCAGATTTCTCCGGGTACCCATTTAGAGCTGGGTCGACTCTGGCTAAGCTTACAGAGTCACGCCACTGACCCCCGTCCCAAACTGAAGAATTGGGTACACCGGGATTCGAACCCGCGTTCTCTCAGACGAAGGATCCCAAATCCAGCGCACCAACCCACTCGGCCAGGACGGCCTTGAGAAGGGGCCTTGAGAGAGAGGGGGCGGTAGAAGGGGCCTAGTTGCCCTCTAATCTTTTTCGTTACTTAAAAAGGGCACTAGGATGCTCTTCTTGGCAATACGGGGATCGGGGTTCGATCCCCACCATAGGAAGGTCGGGCGACAAGCTCGCTACTTGTTCCTGTAAAAAAAGACCTAGCAACTAAAACGTTGTTTCGACGCCGGGTGTGCCAGCAACGGCTATCCTCCCTTTTTTTATCCTTTGTAACATGATCTTGACGATATCATACTAAAATAATTTATGTGGAAAAATACTAAATATTTCACTTAAATATAGAGCTCTCAATATCTCTTGACTGAAGTCTTGACATGCCAATAACACAGACTACACGACGATAGGGCATTTCCAGGGAGTGTTTATTTTGACACATAACATCCGGGGATAATTTTACAGCTTCTATTTGGTTATCTAATGGTTTTGTTACTTGATATATGACAATAGAAATCTGTGGGGTAAATCCCACTATATCTGTATTTTCTTTGTTTTAGTGTAAATGAATTGACACAATGTTTATCAGGTATGTATCACTGGCACATCGTACATCTATCAACTGAAAACATGAACTATGGGCAAAAACTTAAAAAAAAAAACAAATGCGGTACCGAATCTTATCGAGTCTCTAACCTAAAATTAGAAGCAAAATTACAAGAAATCTGAGTCTTTTTGTCAAGAAAACATTTGTCTGCTTCATATATAATTTGGGAAATAAATACAAATGTCACAGTATCAAACAGTTCGTGGTAACGAACTGTAGTAAGGAGCGACCCGGCTCAATAGTAACCAAAACTCTAAAAAATGGAATTTTGATACCAATAGCTATATCAAAAGAATCGCATTTTAATGCTGGTTTTAAATATATAAGTTTCATCAAGTTTAGTCTATTCAAGTTACCCATCAAAAGTTACGAGCCTGAGAAAATTTGCGTTATTTTAGAAAATAGGGGGAAACACCCCCTAAAAGTCATAGAATCTTAACGAAAATCACACCATCAGATTCAGCGTATCAGAGAACCCTATTGTAGAAGTTTTAAGCTCCTATCTACAAAAATGTGGAATTTTGCATTTTTTGCCAGAAGGCAGATCACGGATGCGTGTTTATTTTTTTGTTTTTTTTTGTTTTTTTTTTTTCCCCAGGGGTGATCGTATCGACCCAGTTGTACTAGAATGTTGCAAGAGGGCTCATTCTAACGGAAATGAAAAGTTCTAGTGCCCTTTTTAAGTGACCAAAAAAATTGGAGGGCACCTAGGCCCCCTCCCACGCTAATTATTTTCCCAAAGTCAACGGATCAAAATTCTGAGATAGCTATTTTATTCAGCGTAGTCGAAAAACCTTATAACTATGTCTTTGGGGACGACTTACTCCCCCACAGTCCCCGTGGGAGGGGCAACAAGTTACAAACTTTGACCTGTGCTTGCATATAGTAATGGTTATTGGGAAGTATACAGGCGTTTTCAGGAGGATTTTTTTGGTTGGGGGGAGGGGTTGAGAAGAGGGGGATATGCTGGGGGAACTTTCCGTCGAGAATTTGTCATGGGAAAAGAAAACTTCCATGAAGGGAGAGCAGGATTTACTAGCATTATTTAAAAAAAAAAATAAAAAATAAATGTGAAAAAGCTTTTTCAGCTGGAAGTAAGGAACAGCAATAAAACTTAAAACAAACAGAAATTATTACCCATATAAGGGGCTCACTTCCTTATGATACCTAGCTCTTTACGCTAAAGTATTTTTAGTAATTTCAACTATTTATTCTACGGCTTTTGTGATTCAGGGGTCATTCTTAATGAATTGGGATAAAATTTAAGCTTTAGTGTAAAGAGCGAGGTACTGACGATGGGGCGAATCCCCTCATATATGTAATAAAAACATGAGAATACAAAAGTTCTTTACGTAAGCTAATTTATAAGCTACGTAAATCTTTTACCAATAAAAAGATTCGTAAAAAATTAAAAGTTCTAGTTGCCTTTTTAATTAACCAAAAAATCGGAGGGCAACTAGGCTTCGCCCCCGCTCTTTTTTTCTCAAAATCATTCGATCAAAATTATGAGAAAGCCATTTAGCCCCCCCCCCCCAAAAAAAAAATATTCAAATTTCGTTTTGATTATTCCTCTGCGGAGAGCCAAAATCAAAACATGCATTGATTCAAAAACGTTCAGAAATTAAATACAAAAAAACAAGTTTTTTCAACTGAAAGTAAGGAGTGACATCAAAACTTAAAACGCACAGAAATTACTTCGTATATGAAAGAGGCTGCTTCCTCATCAACGCCCCGCTCTTTACGCCAAAGTTTGACTCTTTCTCTCAATTCTTCTTTCTAAAACAGTAAAAAACTTTAGCGTAAAGAGCGGGGCGTTGATGAGGAAGCAGCCTCTTTCATATACGAAGTAATTTCTGTGCGTTTTAAGTTTTGATGTCACTCCTTACTTTCAGTTGAAAAAACTTGTTTTTTTTTTACTTAATACCATAAAGGGTCACTTTATCTAACTACGCGTTTTGAAGGATGGCAAAGTTTTTGTCAAGAAAACATTTGTCTGCTTCATATATAATTTGGGAAATAAATACAAATGTCACAGTATCAAACAGTTCGTGGTAACGAACTGTAGTAAGGAGCGACCCGGCTCAATAGTAAACAAAACTCTAAAAGACGGAATTTTGATGCTAATTGATACATCAAAAGAATCAAATTTTTGTGCTGATATATATATATATATATATATATATATATATATATATATATATATATATATATATATATATATATATATATATATATATATACATATAAGTTTAATCAAATTTAGTCTTTGTCATCAAAAGTTACGAGCCTGAGAAAATTTGCCTTATCAAAGAACCCTATAGCAAAAATTTCAAGCTCCTATCTACAAGAATGTGGAAATTCGTATTTTTCGCCAGAAGACAGATCACGGGTGCGTGTTTATTTGTTTTTTTTTTTTTTTTTTTTTTCTTGTTTGTTTTTTTCTTTTCCCCAGGGGTCATCGCATCGACCAAATGGTCCTAGAATGTCGCAAGAGGGCTCGTTCTAACGGAAATGAAAAGTTCTAGTGCCCTTTTTAAGTGACCAAAAATTGGAGGGCACCTAGGCCCCCTCCCACGCTCATTTTTTCCCAAAGTCAATGGATCAAAATTTTAGACAGCCATTTCGTTCTGCATAGTCGAAAACCATAATGACTATGTCTTTGGGGATGACTTACTCCCCCACAGACCCTGGGGGAGGGGCTGCAAGTTACACTTGCCAGTTACATTTTGACCAGTGTTTATATACAGTAATGGTTATCGGGAAGTTTACAGACGTTTTCAGGGGGATTTTTTTGGTTTGGGGGTGGGTTTGAGGGGAGGGGGCTATGTAAATAACGACGAAGACAACACTGCCTTTCCATCACAAACACCAAAAACAAGAAGAACAATAGGGAATTTTTTAAGACAGTGGGAAACAAATTAGAATAAACATTTCGGCCCTACGTCCAAGGGCCATCCTCAGCAATACAAATAAGAAAAAACAACTTACAAGAGGATAAAATGAATGAAACTAAAATGAATAGTTGTTCAAAACAGTCCCAGCATCCTTACCTCAACGAATTTAAACCAGGACTGATAAATAAATTGTTATGAAACGAGGCAATTCATTGAAATGAAAGAAAATGATTTAAAAACAGGTTTTTAATGCCAGCCTAGCTTTTTTCGCTGCTGATCTTATAGGTCTATTTGTGACAGGTTCTGTGTTAATATCTATTGGTTTATTATAATATTTCGTAAGGTCATTTATAATTAAATTTGTGTATAAATCATTCAGTGAATATTCTCCTAAATCCCTATTTAAGGAAATATTATTATCCTTAAGTGTGATTTCGATTTCTTTTCGAACTACTTGCTTTATGAAACCCGAAAAGAAGAGCGATTTGCTCATATATGACAATTAAAAACATTAATACACATTATTAAAGATAAAACACAAAAAAATACATTATTTCCTCTGAAAGGAAATCTCTAGAAAAGTTTTTATTCGAAAATTTGTCTTCTGCTGATTTTAACCAAGTTGCTGGATTGGAAAGAAATTTATTTAGTCATGATTTCCGCTTATCAAGGGAACGACTTATTAAAAAATTGGAAAACCTACGAAATGAATCATCAATAAATAACCCTATTTATGCTCCAAGATTCACTCCTGGACCGGCTGTGGTTAACTTGTCCTCTATAACGCTTGAACCATTGGAAATTCAAACTCTCGAAAAAGGTCTAAAATTCTTGTTTTTTCCGAAACAAGTTCCTGTGTCGGATTTGATTTCCTCTCTAGAGTCGTCTTTGCACACATTTTATTCATCTATTTCCAACCCAGGCGAAGTTAGGGCTTGCCTTATTGATACGCTTTACAATAATTAAAAAAGGCTAATCCTCCCGCCAATATAAAACTAGATAATTTGCGTGACCTAAGAATTCTATCCAATCTCCGCAAAGATCCGTCCATTATTATAACTAAAGCAAATAAAAGCAATTCTTTTGTTGTCATGGATACGAAAGATTACGACCCAAAAATTTATGCACATCTAAATGACAAAACTACATATAAAGCTACAACCCACGATCATACTGATCATTTTGCTAACAAAATTATAAAAGAATTAAAAGAACTAAAACAAAATGGTAAAATTACTCCAAAATTATATAATAAATTTTTCCCCCGAGGCAGCTTTTTTCCAAAATTTTATGGTCTACCAAAATTACATAAGCAAGGCATTCCTTTAAGGCCAATTGTAGGTTGTACGAAAGCCCCCGCCTCCAACATTGGAAAATGGTTGTGTACAGCCTTCAAACCTTTGCTTTTTTCTCAAAAATCTTATATATATATAATTCCGTCGATTTAGTTAAAAACTCAAAAACGTAAATATTTCAGCAAATACAATTATCAGTAGATTTGACGTTGTGTCTATGTATACAAATATTAATGTAGCAGAATCCAGAAATTATTAGAAAAATAAGATAAATGAAAATTATGACTTAATAGAAGTTTCAGCAACAGGATTAGATTGCGACGTTTTAATGATCTTGGTTAAACTTTGTAACAAGTATTCAATGTATTTCCAATTCCGTAATTCTTTCTACCAACAAATAAGTGGCACCCATGGGTGCGCCACTTTCCGGGTTACTGGCGAATATTTGTGTAGACTATATTGAAAATTGGGCGTTAAATTCATATTTTTTGAAACATATCTTTTGGGGACGTCACATGGATGACGTAATTTCACTTTGGAACTATGGGGAAAATGAACTTGGGGATTTTTTAGATCACCTTAATGCATATGATAGGAATTTACAGTTTACCTTAGAAATTGAAATTGCAAATAAAATCTCATTCCTAGATGTTCTAATTATTCGTAACTTAGCTAAACTAGATTTTACTATATACAGAAAACCAACACGAAACAATAGATATTTACATTTTGAATCAAACCTTCCCCCACAAGTGAAAAGAGGTGTTGTAATATCTCTCGTAGATCGTGCCCTGAACATTTGTTCTGATTCCTACATCACAGCTGAACTAGACCCTATTGGGGACATACTTTTTTGAAATGGGTATCCTCTTTTATTTATCAATAATACAATTAACCGTAGAGTGAAAAGACACTCCCATAAATCAACGATAATTTACCATGTGAAAATCCCGATAAGCCCCAAAACATAATTTACCTCCCATATATCCTAAAAATCACTAGAAATCTTAAAAAAAGTATGCATACAAAATAATCTGTATGTTGTTGTATTTACCAATAATTTGAAAATCATAAATCTCCTAAATTCTAGTAAAGATAAGACTCCAGTTACTCGCCAAAGAGGTGTCTATCAAATACCAGGTGACTGTGGCAAATTCTATGTGGGGAGAACCCACCAGAATTTCGAGAAACCCCTACAACAACATAAAGATGATAAAGATGATATCACCTAAGCTCTGAATTCTAATATTACTTCTGTTTCTTTTGATTCTGCTTTAAGCAGCCATGTTTTCGAAAATCCCAGTCACAAAGTACTTTTTGAAGAATTCGCCATTATTAGCAATGATCCAGGCATAAAGCAAGAAGTTCGAGAAGCAATTGAAATCAGACTTAAGATTAATAATAATAGTACTTTAAATAGGGATTTAGGAGAATATTCACTGAATGCTTTATACACAAATTTAATTAAAAATGACCTTACGAAATATTTTTAAAAAACCAATAGATATTAACACAGAACCTGTCACAAATAGACTTATAAGATCAGCAGCAAAAAAGCTAGGCTGGCATTAAAAACCTGTTTTTAAATCATTTTCTTTCATTTCAATGAGTTGCCTCGTTTCATAACAATTTACTTATCAGTCCTGGTTTAACTTCGCTGAGGTAAGGATGCTGGAACTGTTTTGAACAACTATTCATTTTAGTTTTATTCATTTTATCCTCTTGTAAGTTGTTTTTTCTTATTTGTATTGCTGAGGATGGCCCTTGGACATAGGGCCGAAATATTCATTCTAATTTGTTTCCCACTGTCTTAAAAAATCCCCTATGTTCTTCTTGTTTTTGGTGTTTGAGGGGGCTATGTGGGAGAATCTTTCCTTGGAGGAATATGTCATGGGGGAAGAGAAATTCAATGAAAAGGGTGCAGGATTTTCTAGCATTACTTTAAAAAAATAAACAATGAAAAAATAAACATGAAAAAGTTTTTTCAATTGAAGGTAAGGAGTAGCATTAAAACTTAAAACAAACAAAGATTATTACGCATGCTAAAAATACTTTAGCATAAAAAGCGAGGTATTTAGGAGGAGATATATACCTCACTCTTTATGCTAAAGTATTTTTAGTAATTTCAACTATTTATTCTACGGTCTTTCTGATTCAGGGGTCATTCTTAAAGAATTGGGACGGAAATTAAGATTTAGTGTAAAGAGCGAGGTATTAACGAGGGGACAAACTTCCTCATATACATAATAAAAATATAAGAACATAAAAGTTTGTTACGTAACTTAATTCTTAAGTTACGTATATTTTTTACTAATAAAAATGTTCGTTAAAAATTAAAAGTTCTAGTTGCCTTTTTAAGTAACCGAAAAATTGGAGGGCAACTAGGCTTCCTTCCCCACCCCTTATTTCTCAAAATCGTCTGATCAAAACTAAGAGAAAGCCATTTAGCCAAAAAAAGCATTAATATGCAAATTTCATTTCAATAATTTATGTGCGGAGAGCCAAAATCAAACATGCATTAATTCAAAAACGTTTAGAAATCAAATAAAAAAACTAGTTTTTTAACTGAAAGTAAGGAGCGACATTAAAGCTTAAAACGAACTGAAATTACTCCGTGTATGAAAGGGGCTGTTCCATTCTCAACATTCCGCTCTTTACGCTAAAGTTTCTTACTGTTTAATAAAGTAGAATTGAGAAAAAGAGTCAAACATTAGCGTAAAGAGCGGGGCGTTAAAAAGGGAACAGCCTCTTTCATACACGGAGTAATTTCTGTTCGTTTTAAGCGTCACTCCTTACTTTCAGTTAAAAAACTAGCTTTTTTTATTTAATTGTTATCAGGAGCCAAAGAGAATAAGAAGCTCTAACAGGGTGGCGAACGTGGTCCACACATAGACTATCATTTTCAATGTGAAGAGCATAAGAATAGCTAATTTAGACCACAAGTAGCCGAGAAATGATCCAAAAGCCATCAAAATTAGAAACTGGACCAGAAGTGTCAAATTTGAATCACACGGATCATGAAATTTCAAATTTCTTTGTAAAAAAACACACGTTTTTCAAACTATTTTCTACAAGTTCTTTATATATTCTAATGCTGAGATCCTGAATTTTCGTAGATATAAAAATTTGGCTATGTGTTTAGCCATTTGTGTTCTTTAAAGCTCTAAATTAAATATGCTGTCATGTCCGTAGGCGTTTGTGGCCAATAGCAAGGGTGCAATCCATTTTGCTTTTAGTACAGAATCATATGGAAAATAGAAAAAAATAAAAAAATAAGATGAACACCATTCATTCACTGTTTCCTCTTTCTTTCCCTTTCCAAATATAATGACCACTACCGTTGTAATTATACCTCATTAACCCCCCTAGTTGAGCCAGATATAATCCTAGGCTACCAACAAATTTCGTGGATTTCTTTTTTTTCACTTACTGCTTATTTGTCATAAACATTTGATTCAAAATACAAAGTAAAATTAATTTCAAAATAAACAACTACAAAATCAGTAATCTTTTGCTTATGGCCTAGGGTTATATCTGGAGTTTGTTTTTAGACAAAAATTCATAAATACGAAAAGTTTTTTCGTAGAGCTTATTGCTATGTTTAGTCCCATAAGGGGTGGGGGAAGGAGGACCGGGACACAATAAGAATTGCATTGACTCTCTTTTTCTATGTAGATTTTGTCCTATATTCTAGATTAAACAAATATTGCTTATCCCCTCTTCTGAAGTATATACAATGCTATAATTAAAAAATTATTACCTCATCACATTCAGAAAATTGCTTATAATCAATTTTTAGTAGAATATTTGGCGATTATAGATAAGAAGAGAGGAATTGAAAACTGTTAGAAAATATATAACGAAAAATCTGGCAACTTCGCTAAAAAATAGATACTTCAAAGAAAACTGAAAATTTGATAAGATTAATCTGCAATGAAATAAAATTATAACAGAAATGTCTCTATAAACGATAAATAATCAGCGTCTTTTATATTCAACAATTATTCAAAGCCAAAATCTAGTTTGTAGTAAGTAGGCTGTCTCCAGAAAATACTATTAGGTTGAGTAGGTTAGTTAACTTCAATATGGTAGGCTACTGGGGACAAAATTCCGCTTTTTTTACTCTACTCCTATATTTTGAAGCGCATAAAAGGCAAGTGCTTAGCAGTTTTTTTCTGAAATCAGCCCGTAGAGAACAACATAGAACAACACGAACATAGACCACATTGCAATAGGCCATTTCCAGGGAATGTTTATTCTGAAACATAGCATCTCGGATTAATTTTACAGCTTCTATTTGATTATCTAATGAGTTTGTTGCTTCCTATATGACAATAGAAATAGCAGGAGCTTATCAAACATTATATTTATTTTTTGTTCTGATGCAAACGAATTGACGCATAAAGTTTACCCAGTACGCATGAATTGGTACATCATATATGTGTCACTTGACAATACAAAACCCAAGGAAGCTATTGTCAGAAACATAGACATACAAGTAAAATATTCTTCTCATGCTATTAGACAGCAAAAATTATGAAAAATCCAAGGGTGTGTCCAGAAATTTGCTCGGGAGGGGGTACACAGCACTTAAAAAAAACGCACTAAAAATTGGTTTATATGCATTTTGTTACTTTTTTACGAGTCGGGAAAAATCTTGGAGAGAGGGGTGGGTTTTAAACCCGTACTCCCCCACCACTATATACGGCCTTAGGTGGAACCTTAAATAGTACTTATGTGTTATACTGCCAATATTCGAGTTGACGCCGTGTAAAACACGAGAACGAACCGGTTTTATCTATCTGTATCAAGAAACAATTAGCTTACGCTCAGTGGAAAAGAAATGGTGAGTCACAGAATACGTTGGAATTATATAGCTTGGACTATATATTTGCACATTAGGGAGGTGGGCGCTAGGTTAAGTTACCCCCACCCCACCCACCATTCTAATATGCAAGTATATAGCCCAAATTTGTTTGTGAAGTATTATATTTTCATCATGCTTTGGTATTTTTCATTAAGATTAACCAAACTTTACTTTTAGAGTGTTGGCGGTATAATACATAAGTACCCCTTAAATATTCTATCGTTTATGGAGGCTAAAAACAAAACTAAAATGAATGAATAGAGAAAACTTCGTTTTGAGTAATTTACGTTGAGTAATTTACGGAGCTTCAAAACGTGCAAAATAGTGTTAATGTAAAATAATGTTATATCACAAATAATGTAAGAAAAAAAAATCATTAAGGTGAAAACGTAGGTGTCAATTCATACGTTAGAAAATTCTTCGTAATAATCCTCAAAACCTTCGAGGGACATCTCAAGATACTAATTTGTTTCTTTTTAGGGTATTTTCATTTCTTTCAATTTGTAACATAGCTCAAGGAAATAACTTTTTTCTCACTATTTTCTTTTGTCTTGTTCAATATAGAACATATGTATTATAGCTAAAATATTAGTGTCAATATATGATGTGCAAGCTTATTTATACAGCTCTTCTAAACCTGAATGATATGCCTCGAGTAACTAGCTTTGATTATAACATTTTAACATAATCGTAACTGATAATTTTCCTTATTTCCTAAATTAAACGTAGGCTTCTAACAATTAGTTATATAAATCACAAATATTATATCAAACTAATTACGGCAGTTTGGTCTCTACCAGCAGTTCAGGGAAAGTAAAAAATTGTGTGGTAATGTTTTATCTAGTAATTACTTAGATGGTTCTGGTTGCGTTTCTTAGGTCAGAGCGTTCTTTAAACATTGAGATAAAAAATCAAGCTATGGTGTAAAGAGGAGGGATCTGAGGAGGCTGTGCTCCACGTTTCGGTTTTATTCGGTTTAAGCCTTAACGTCACTCTTTACTTTCATTTAAAATTTTTGCTTCTAATAAAAATTTTTTAAGTATTATTAGGGTTGTCATAAATATCTTTGCAGCTCCCCTCGATCCCAAACACTTTACACATTAAAGTTTAAATTTTTATTAAAGTCAGGTACGTAAATAGGACTTTATCTTAGAAAACAAATTGTTTTGTTTTGTCAAATAAGAAGTGAAGAGAAATTCTGGAAAATTTAATATCTCAATGGGTGGATCACAGCCCTCCTCCCTGCCCCCATGTCCCTGGTTACAATACTTTGCGAATAAAACATAGTTTCAGCCTAATTTCTCTAAAAGATTAATTCGATTTCTATAAATATGAGGGAGGGTGCTACGCACGACAAAACTCCACTCTTTATGAAAAACTTAGCTTTTTATCACAATCTTATGATTCAGAACAAATACTGTTTTCCTTTAAAAGCTACCTATAAAAATATATATTTTATAAAGAAAAACTTTTAAAACACTACTTTTTACAATTGGACTAAAAATGGGAAAATAAATTTTTTGCTTCTAGACAATACTTTTGATACATATACTTCAAATTTCTGAATGTTTTGAAGGTGGCTAACTCTTTACTCAAACTTGTCAAAATTTTCTAAAACTTTAAACGAGGTGGGCATTTTCAGTCAACTACCAACTGATATCAAAATATTTATCATACAAGCATAATTTTATTAGTGCTGGGGATGACAAATTTACTGTTCTTTATTTAGGTAAATTAGTATTTAGTTTATCAGTTAATTATCAGCAAATTTTCAGTAAATTATTATTAAATTATCAATTGATAGTACGAAATTATCCTCTATCCCACCGTATTTTCATTGTTTTATGTTGTTAATCTTAATTATTGTTAGTCTTTTTTCTTCGCCACCAAAAATATAATTACATTTATTTACTAAGTACTAAATTTAGCTTTTAACACGTGTCATCCAATTCAAGGGTTAATGATAAAACAAGGTTTTTATGACTTGTCGTTTGTATTTAATTGGCAAGAGTCTGGTTTGTTTATTGCTCACAATAATTTGATATGCCCTATGAATTGGTGATAGAAAAGTTCCAGTTGCTATTTTGTAGTTTTGCTCATCGAACGCAGTAGAAATGTATTTATATAAACATATTATAAAAAATAAAGCAAACGTGTTATTTAATATAAAATAATATTAATATAAAAAAAAATAAGATGGAATATAATTAATTATAAAGATTAGCTATATGAAAATATAATTAAGAAGCTACTAAATAATTTAAAAGCTACAGTCTTAATTAAAAGCTGTTGAACTATATTCAAATACAAAAAAAAACATATTCTTATATGGGTGTTTGCAAAGGGTGACAAAGGGCTAAAGGGCAACAAAATAATTCAAAACATAAATGTTAAAAGAAAGAAAAATCGAAAAAAAAGAAAAAAAGTCAATAAAACACAAAGGCTACCATCTGTTTTTCTTTTCTTCTATTGTCGGATTGTTAAAAAAAAAAAAAAAAAAAAAAAAAAAAAAAAAAAAAAAAAAAAAAAAAAAAAAAAAAAAAAAAAAAAAACAGGAGAAAAGAAGTATGGCATACTGAGTTTTTAAGACAGTGGTGGATGTATCAAACAGTTCGTGGTAACGAACTGTAGTAAGGAGTGACCCGGCTCAATAGAAACCAAAACTCTAAAAAATGGAATTTTGAAACCAATAGCTACATCGAAAGAATCGCATTTTAATGCTGATTTTAAATATATAAGTTTCATCAAGTTTAGTCTTACGCACCAAAAGTTACGAGCCTGACAAAATTTGTGTTATTTTAGAAAATAGGGGGAAACACCCCCTAAAAGTCATAGAATCTTAACGAAAATTGCACCATCAGATTAAGCGTATCAGAGAACCCTACTATAGAAGTTTCAAGCTCCTATCTACAAAAATGTGGAATTTTGTATTTTTTGCCAGAAGGCAGATCACGGATGCGTGTTTATTTGTTTTTTGTTTTTTTTTTTTGTTTTTTTTCCTTTTCTCAGGGGTGATCGTATCGACCCACTTATCCTAGAATGTTGCGAGAAGGCTCATTCTAATGGAAATGAAAAGTTCTAGTGCCCTTTTTAAGTGACCAAAAAAATTGGAGGGCACCTAGGCCCCCTCCCACGCTAATTATTTTCCCAAAGTCAACGGATCAAAATTCTGAGATTGCCATTTTATTCAACGTAGTCGAAAAACCTTATAACTATGTCTTTGGGGACGACTTACTCCTCCACAGTCCCCGTGGGGGGGGGGCTACAAGTTACAAACTTTGACCAGTGCTTACATATAGTAATGGTTATTGGGAAGTGTACAGGTGTTTTCAGGAGGATTTTTTGGTTGGGGGGAGGGGTTGAAAAGTTGGGGATATACTGGGGGAAATTTCCATCGAGGAATTTGTCATGGGGGAAGAAAATTTCCATGAAGGGAGCGCAGGATTTACTAGCATAATTTAAAAAAAAACAATGAAAAAATAAATATGAAAAAGTTTTTTTCAGTTGGAAGTAAGGAGCAGCATTAAAACTTAAAACACAGAAATTATTACCCATATGAGGGGCTCACCTCCTCCTAATACCTCGCTCTTTACGCTAAAGTATTTTTAGTATTGTCAACTATTTATTCTGCGGCTTTTGTGATTCAGGGGTCATTCTTAATGAATTGGGCCAAAATTTAAGATTTAGTGTAAAGAGAGAGGTACTGACGAGGGGGCGAACCCTCTCATATATGTAATAAAAACATGAGAATAAAAAATTCTTTACGTAAGCTAGTTTATAAGTTACGTATATCTTTTACTAATATAAAGATTCGTAAAAAATTAAAAGTTCTTGTTGCCTTTATTATTAACCAAAAAATTGGAGGGCAACTAGGCTTCCTCCCACGCTCTTTTTTCTCAAAATCATTCGATCAAAATTATGAGAAAGCCATTTAGCCAAAAAAAAAAATGCAAATTTCATTTTAATTATTTCTCTGCGGAGAGCCAAAATAAAAACATGGATTGATTCAAAAACGTTCAGAAATTAAATAGAAAAAACAAGTTTTTTCAACTGAAAGTAAGGAGCGACATTAAAACTTAAAACGAACAGAAATTACTTCGTATATGAAAGGGGCTGCTTCCTCATCAACGCCCCGCTCTTTACGCTATGGTTTGACTCTTTCTCTCAACTCTTCTTTTTAAAACAGTAAAAAACTTTAGCGTAAAGAGCGGGGCGTTGATGAGGAAGCAGCCCCTTTCATATACGAAGTAATTTCTGTTCGTTTTAAGTTTTAATGTCGCCCTTTACTTTCAGTTGAAAAAACTTGTTTTTTTTTCATTTAATTGATTCAAAAGCTGATGTTTTACGGGTATTATGACACCCTCCTAAAAAATTCTTTCTAAATAAAACTGATTTGTATGATCTACCTTAGTTCCAATTCACTGATTTCCAATTTGGTATAAACAAAAAATTGCGACAGTAGAATCAATAATGTGGAAAGTGAAAAAGATTATAGGAAACTCAAAGCATTTGATTTTTTTTCCAATTTATCTTTAGATATGCTTCTCAAAAGGTATTATATGATATCTTTTTCAAAGTAAGGATTACATCCCCCCTCACTCATTCGAACCGGACTGATGGATCCATTTTGTTCCAAATATAATCCCTGGCTCTCTATTATCGCTATAAAAGGAAAACTGTGACAGTAGATTCACCTGTGTTGGAAATTTAGAAAGCCTTGTAGAAACCTCAAAGGAGAGAATTAGCTTTGGATTTGATCCAGTTTTATCTTTCAGCACTAGTTGAAGAGACAGAAGAACGAGGGTATTGATTAACAGTAGAAAACAAAGAGGAAGGGGGAATTTGATAATCTTTTTTTTAATTGGATGTGACTTTATACCTTGCAGAGAAAATCTGAAAATGCTTCATCGACAATTTTTTTTCTTTCTTATTTTGTCAGGATGTTCTTACTTATGTTTTGTCGTTTAGATTTCAGGCTCTTGGGATCAATGGTGGACCAAAAATTGTGAAAAGGAGGGTGTACTGCTGGCTAGATTCTTCAAGGCAAGTTTTTACAATGACAGAAACATATAAATGTAACTAAAAAGAAATAAATATGAAATTGAACTATATCTGATCTAAATTGGTGTCAATTTTGCTCTTGATAATATATATATATTTTTACAAATAATAGCATGATCTAATGCCGCTTTTTGTAGTTGTGTTGTCCTTTTTGGGGAACTTTTAACTTGGGGAGCCAACGGTCTAAAAAATCCCAATATAACATTTGAATTTCAGGTCAGGCAGAAAGCGCCTGGTCCGGTCACAAGATCAAGAAATGTGTAAATTATATATATATATATATATATATATATATATATATATATATATATATATATATATATATATATATATATATATATATATATATATATATATATATACATATTTTGTTAAACTTAAGCCAGTAGATCGGTCTTTATCAGGCTGTCACTAAGGTAGACAAGAAGATCTGAATTTTATTTTGAACAGGCAAAATGAAAAAAAATAGGTTT
This sequence comes from Artemia franciscana, assembly GCF_032884065.1. Taxonomy (NCBI): domain Eukaryota; kingdom Metazoa; phylum Arthropoda; class Branchiopoda; order Anostraca; family Artemiidae; genus Artemia; species Artemia franciscana. The sequence continues at coordinate 5,925,489 of NC_088865.1, forward strand.
TCTTTCCTTCCACACTTTTCCTTTTTCAAAGTGACTAGTAACTTGGGACTTTTACCATTCAGTCGTTACACGAACCAAATAAAATGTAATTAGGGGGGATCTGTTGCGGTTTTGTAAAATAAAAAGCTGTTTTGGAAATATGTATATTAGGCATCGAATAAAGATAAATTCAATTGTAGACAGGGGTCAAGGTCCCTCTGTAATTAAATGGCTTAAAAGCTGACTCTTTGACATGTTCTGATACTCTCCTGATAGGGGTTAATGTCATTTTCTATTTTGATTATCTGTTTTTTTTCATTTTCTATTTTTTATTATTCTGTTTTTTTTCATTTTCTATTTTGATTATCGATCTGGTGATTATGTTTTAGGAAGTGACAGATAAGCAAATATCTATATTTTTAACATCCCCTTTACCAAAGCATATAGTTGCAATTGAGGATTAAAGGCAGCCCTCTAGTCTTACCTACAGCAAAACGCAATGTTCCTTCCATGTATTAATTTTTTCGCCCGGCCACTTCGCATTTAAGGGCTGATCAAAGATAGCTGGGAAGGAGCTTATTCAATTAGATATTGAAAGGTTCTAATACTTTTTTTGAAGAGTTGAAAGTGATTTCAGGCTTAAAGGACCCTCTTCCATGGTTTTTTGCTAACCCACCCTATAAGTAGTCGCTCATTGCATCCAATAAGACTTTTGGGACAACTATTTTGTTCCAATAAGTCAAAAATTTCAATAAGTATGCCTCTGGGGATGATGGGCCTCCAAGGCCCAGGGGTTGTATATTATGGACATTTTCAATTGACAAGAGATTGACAAGATTGACAAGAGAACGTGACAAGAGACATGTTTAGTTTTGGATGTCCGATTGGCTCAAAACTTTCAGGGATCATTATTTTGGTCAAGAAAGTGGCAATATTACATGTATAAGAAATTCAGCTAGGGAGATCCTAATGTCAACGACAGACTGGAGATGGAGGGAAATTGGTTCACATGAAGACGGGTCCCGATATAGGGCCAAGAGCCTAGTTTTTCTGATCGGCTTGAAGCTTAAAAATGTAAATTTCCTGTACCAGCAGGACCCGCATATACAAAAACAATGTTAGTTTTGGGACAAAAGTCTCAGGGGAAACGAGACCCCAAAAGGAGCAAATTTTTCTAGTCAACTTGAAAATCGTATGGTCAAGCCCTGATGTATACACGGGTGCCTTGGGGCCCGCCCCCACACCACTAAAATTCCAAATCTTCACAAACTTCTGATTACTTTTATTCACACTATTCAATACTATTTCTTTTTTATTATTCTCCCCTCCCCCCTCAAAAAACACAATACTGTCAAAGTACCTGTCCTCAAGTCATTGAGCCACGGAGACTCCAAGGCAAGAGAAAGAATTGAAAAATTGTATTACCCTTGAAATGGAGCCTGAAAAATGACCAATTCTTTTTTAATTGAGTAATATTGGGCCCATAAATAACCCAAAAGATTTTTTACAATTGACTTGAAACTTCCAAAGACTTTTGCCTGGTGTAAGATGGCCACAGATTTTTGTTTGAAGGTGAGAGAATGCTAGGGGTTTGGATATTGGTCAAAAACATTGCTCTCCTTGATCAATCTTAAACTAGCAGCCTTAAATCCTTTGGCCAAGAAGAACTTAATACAAATGAAGTAGTTCGAGGCCATAGTCCCCCAAAAAATCAGGTTAAAAAAGGGTAAGATATTTTCTTGTAATCTGTCCGAAACTTATACTCTTAACCCTTGGGCCACAAGGACCAAAGCACGGAAGAAAAATAGAAAAAAAATGTTGGTTTTTCGATGGAGGGCCAAATTTTTTTCACCCAACGGCTCTAAAGTTTCACCCATAAGTTTCCTAACTTACGGGTTCATCCGTATGATGAAACCTAAAACAAATAGAAATTAAAACGGCAGAAGAGAAATCAGAAATGAAGAGAAATAGACTCAGTTAAGAGTTTTGCTACCCCCTCCCAACTAGAACCACTAAGGGCCTGAACGTCGTTTTTGCTTTACTGAAAATGAGTACATTTAGATAGTTTCTTATTTATCGTTAAACCGGTAAAAAATCTAAAATTTTCACGACTTTCAGGAAAATAATACCGTTATATTTTTAAGCAATTGATCTAGCCTCATTAGTCCAATATACAATATTTTTTTTTACATTTTCTTTTTTAAAATATACTCCTTTCAGGTATATAAAAACCAGCTTTCATATTATTTATTAGTTCGTCAATTCAAAATATTTTTTAAACAAAAATTGTTTTTTAAAGTTCCAAGGTTAGTTTAAAAATCTTTTACTTAGGCCTCAATTTTCTACATGTTTGAGTGAAATTGAATCTAAGGGAAAAGAAAAAGACTTAAAAAATATTATTTTCTTTTCTGAAATCTTGATTATTTGCGATGTTTTTGATAATTTGATAAATAAAACCCACAATTTATGAAGTACATTTTGTTTTCGGTAAAGCATGAATGACCCTCAAACGTCTTGGAAGAAATGAGAGGGATGTTTGCCCCATTCTAAACAGTAGCTATCTATATATATAAAAATAAGTTGTCTGTGTGTGGATCTGTGGATGGATCAGGTGACGTCACCTGAAAAAACTGGATCAGGTGAGGTCAAAACTAAAAAAAGGCAAAAACTACAAAAAAAACTAAAAACTAATAAAAAAAAATAAAAAAGCTAAAAAACTAAAAAAACTAAAAAAAGGCAAAAACTACAAAAAAAACTAAAAACTAATAAAAAAGCTAAAAAACTAAAAAAACTAAAAAAAGGCAAAAACTACAAAAAAAACTAAAAACTAATAAAAAAAATAAAAAAGCTAAAAAACTAAAAAAACTAAAAAAGCTAAAAAAAGGTAAAAAACTAAAAAAACTAAAAACTAAAAAAAACTAAAAAAAAGGAAAAAACTGAAAAATAAGCTAAAATAAAGGTAAAAACCAATAAAAAACTAAAAAAAAAACTGAAAAAACTAAAAAAAGGCAAAAACTACAAAAAAAAACTAAAAACTAATAAAAAAAGTAAAAAAGCTAAAAAACTAAAAAAACTAAAAAAACTAAAAAAAGGTAAAAAACTAAAAAAAATAAAAAATAAAAAAAAAACTAAAAAAAAGGAAAAAACTGAAAAATAAGCTAAAATAAAGGTAAAAACCAATAAAAAACTAAAAAGAAAAAAAGGAAAAAACTAAAAAAAATTTTCATCTAAAAATAAAAAAAACTAAAAAAGGTAAAAACTAAAAGAACTAAAAAAGAAAAAAATAAATGACGACACTCAAAGAGAAAGCGACCAGGACAAAAGGAATGTTCGAAAAAAAAATAAAAAAGCTAAAAAACTAAAAAAAACTAAAAAACTACAAAAAAAACTAAAAACTAATAAAAAAGCTAAAAAACTAAAAAAACTAAAAAAAGGCAAAAACTACAAAAAAAATTAAAAACTAATAAAAAAAATAAAAAAGCTAAAAAACTAAAAAAACTAAAAAAACTAAAAAAAGGTAAAAAACTAAAAAAACTAAAAACTAAAAAAAACTAAAAAAAGGAAAAAACTGAAAAATAAGCTAAAATAAAGGTAAAAACCAATAAAAAACTAAAAAAAAAACTGAAAAAACTAAAAAAAAGGCAAAAACTACAAAAAAAACAAAAAACTAATAAAAAAAGTAAAAAAGCTAAAAAACTAAAAAAACTAAAAAAACTAAAAAAAGGTAAAAACTAAAAAAAATAAAAAATAAAAAAAAACTAAAAAAAAGAAAAAAACTGAAAAATAAGCTAAAATAAAGGTAAAAACCAATAAAAAACTAAAAAGAAAAAAAGGAAAAAACTAAAAAAAATTTTCATCTAAAAATAAAAAAAACTAAAAAAGGTAAAAACTAAAAGAACTAAAAAAGAAAAAAATAAATGACGACACTCAAAGAGAAAGCGACCAGGACAAAAGGAATGTTCGATTAGCAATCAACAAAGCACCGGGACACAGGGAGTATAAATGACGACCAGGACATAAGTAAAAAAAAAAACTAACAAAACTAAAAAGAAGGTAAAAACTACAAAAAAACTAAAAAGAAAAAAAAACTAAAAACTAATAAAAAAACTAAAAAATCTAAAAATCTAAATAAACTAAAAAAGAAAAAAAAAGGGAAAAAAATAAAGGAGAAAAACAAAACTAAAAAACGAATGTATATACAGACCGGGACACCGGGATACAAATGACGACCGGGACACAGGGAATATAAATGACGACCGGGACACAGGGACACAACTACAACGGGGACACCGGGGGAAACAGGGGGATATAAATGACGACCGGGACACCGGGACAGGGAATGGTCGATTAGCAATCACCATCAACAAAGCTCAAGGGCAATCATTAGAATCATGAGGTATAGATCTGAATACAGATTTTTTTCCCATGGACCATTATATGTTGCATGTTCAAGAGTCGGTAAACCTGACAATCTATTTATATGCAAAGACAATGGGACAGCAAAGAATGTTGTATATTCGCAAGTTTTACGTAGTTAAAACCATATATATATATATATATATATATATATATATATATATATATATATATATATATATATATATATATATATATATATATATATATATATATATATATATATATATATATATATATATATATATATATATATATATATATATATATATATATCTATCTATATTCACAGGTGGGACATAGGGACACAACTACAATGGCGCGTAACTATTATGGCACGTAACGACTTACGCGCGCGGGGGGGCTTGGGGGGGGGCGCGAAGCGCCCCCACCAACTAGGTGTTGGGGTGGCGCGAAGCGCCACCCCAACAGCTAGTTATTTATAAACGTTGATTAGTCTTGTGACATTACTTCGACATTGTGTTTTTATTTCCTATATTGAGATTACGCATATGATTTAAGCATGCTAGATTAAAATGGGAGACAAAAAGATTGATTAAGTGTATAGCTTCATTTATCTGGATAGTATTATAAGTAAAGGCAGTGGGTGCAGTAAATATGTTTTAAGTAGAATAACAAAGGCCGATGGTGTTTTTTTCACAGTTGAAAGTTTGGAAGGACAGGAAGATAAGTCTGCGAACCAAGAATACAATATTTAAAGATACAGTAATGACAGTCGTTAAGTAAGGTTCTGAGGCGTGGACGCTCTGAAAATGGCGGAGGATTTACTAGATGTTTTCTGGAGAAATTGCCTATGGAGTGTTTTGGGTACCCGACTGACTGACCGTATCCTAAATAGTAGATTGTACGAAAAGTGTGGTTCATTTTAGCTTTCCAGGGCTATAATGAGAGAAAGGTTGAGATGACTAGGGCACGTTCTAAGGATGAAGGATGATTACAGATTACCAAAACTGTTTTTTGTCTGCCAACCGTTTAGGGCCAAACAAAAGGCAGGTCGTCCCCGGACGGGGCGGGAGGATGTCGTAATAACAGACTTGAGTGAAATGAGAACATTTTGGAAGGGGATAAAAAGGGGGCTTTAATAGATTGGGATAAAGGAGGAGCATGCCTAACTTTGTTGGCCTCATGTGGCCTGCTACTGCAGTAAGTTAGTAGTAGTAGCATGACAAATAAAAAAACACATTGCTCAACTTATTGTTGTCATTCAAGTACAAATGATGATTTGGCCTTTGGAGGGTTCTGGGGCAGGGGCAGTGGCTCTATTGTTGTTTGTAGCAGTGTATGATTGCTTTAAGTTTGACTTGAAAATTCATTTAGACTTCTTTTCGTTTTAAGACCTATCTATTCATTCATAACAGTAGCTGTTATCTGATATTCTAATAGCTGTTAGATAACATTCTGTTATGTTTCTTTGCTGTGATTTAATCTCTGGCTGTTTTGGGTTTCATGGTTGTTTGTTGATCCGGTGGTTACGGTTTAGGAAAGGGGAGACGAGAAAATCAACGTCAACTCCTCCTAGTCATATGGTTGCAATTTTCAATTAAAGGCGCTTGCCTCACCTACAGTAAAGAGGATCACTCTTCTCATGTATTATTTACTTCTTTGAGGCGGGATCAAAGAAAACAGGGAGAGGGCTCATTCAATTAGAAATTGAAACTTTTAATTCCCAGAGACTATGATCAAATAAATAATTGTAGTTGAAACTAATCCTGCTTTTTCGACTGAACAACATCTCAACTGCCTATTTCCTTTCCATGTTGTATTTATGTAGCTGAACAGTTCGTGATAATGAACTGTACGTAAGGAGCAATTCGGCTCGATAGTAACCGAAACTCTAAAAAACGGAGTTTCGATATCAATAGACAAATAAAAAAATCGGCTTATCATGTTGATTCTAAATATTTAACATTCATTAGGTTTAATGTTGCCCATCAAAATCTAGGAGCCTGAAAAAATTTGCCTGGTTTTCGAAATGGGCAGGGGGAGAAACCCCCCTAAAAATCAATAAATCTTCACTAAATCACACCATCAGAATCAAAGTATCAGAGAAACCTACTGTAGAGGTTTAAAGCTCCCTTCTGAAAAAATGCGGAATTTTGTATTTTTAGCCGGAAGAAAGATGACGGATGCGTGTTTATTTATTTGTCTTTTGTTTTTGTTTTTCCAGGGATGATCGTACCAAACCAATGGATCATTCAAGTGGAAATTAAAATTTGTAGCGCCCTTTTTAAGTGACCAAATAGATTGGAGGGCAACTAGCCCCGTTCCAACACTCCCAAATTTCCAAAGTCGTCCGATCAAAATTTTGAGATAGCCATTTTGTTATGCATAGTTGAAAGGTCCAGTATCTATGCCTTTGGGGATAATATGACCACCGACGGCCATATTATAGCCTGCGTATAATATTTATTTTTGGGAAATATACAGATATTTTCTGAGGGGGTGAATTTTCTGCTGGGGAGACTATCCATAGGGAGAATTTTCCGTGATTAGGGAAGCCCCGGAAGGTGGACCTTCCAGAGAAAATTACACTGCGGTAATTTGCCAGAATTCCTATAGGAAATTATTTTTATTGGCCTTACTTTCTCATTACCATCTCAATTGTACATGTGTAGATTTCAAGGGGAATTGTCCAGGAAAAGTTTTTCCTGCGTTAGAACTATCTAGAGGATCTTTTTGTAGGAGAGGATTTTCTACGGGAGAAATTCTCAATGGGACATTTTTTTGCGGGATAAGTTCTCCAGGGAGAATTTTCATGAAAGATTTTCTACGAAAGGGAGGTTTCCAGCATGATTTGAAAAAACAATCAGAAATTGAAGTCTTTTTCAAATCAAAGCGTGCTAAGAAAATTTTTCAGCCGGAATCGTCCACAAGAAATTTTCCTTTGGTAATTTTCGATGAAAATGGAATTGTCTGGGGGAATTTTCCTGGTGGGGGATATATTACGTACGAGAAACTTTCCTTGGGTTTCTCCCTCCTCAATACCTTCCTCTTTACGCTAAAGTTTGACTTTTTGTCCCAATTCTTTTAAGAAAGTTTCCTGAAACACAAGGACAATTTAATTACTACAACAAGAAGCTTTTTTTATGTTAAAAAACTTTAGCTAGAAGAGTGAGGTATTGAGAAGGGGGCCATTCCCCTCATATAGGTAATATCTAATGTGCCAAATATGGCACAAGCATCACAGTTCGGCAACCCCTTTGAGTCACTCTAAAATACTATTCTCAATTGCTTTATAAATGTAAAGATAATGATGAAGCTACATAAAAAAAACTATCCCCACAAGTTTACCATGTTTTCGAAGATTATATTAAAATTATACTTTTGTTTCAGCTAAGACTGATCTTCATGATAGAGCTTGGCTGGTATAAGAAAGGCCCTTTGGCTATGGATGATATGATATATATATATATATATATATATATATATATATATATATATATTCAAATACGTTAGAAGATCCATTTCATGGATAAAAAACTAAAAAATTGTTGTTAGCAATGCTTAAGAAATTGTAACATTTTTTATTATAAAAATATAAATAATATACAATTTCACAAGTAAAACTCTGACTAGCCAACACATACTTTACACTAATGTAAACTATGTAAAATAGTAATCATAAATATTTGTCTATAGGCTAATTGTAGTTTATACGTAGCAATAATTTTCACAACAACATTCTGAGTTATAAGCTGAGCAAGCAAAAATAAATACTAATCTGTATTACTAATTTGAGCATTAAAAAAAAGAAGTTGTTGCAACAAAGATGGCCAATGAAGAAGTACTCTTTAATATAAACCATAAAATTTCTTCTTTTAACTGATTAGTAAGATCTATTGGTAAAGCTTAAAAGAACCAAGGACATCAAAACGAAAACAATTTTTGTCCCCCCCCCCCTCTGGACCAATATTATATCTATTAATAACTGAAAGCCACGATTTTTAAAGATTCATCTTTTGATTGATCCGAAGCTATGACATTTTCAGGGCAGCGTTATATTTTCGTCAGTGTTGCCATGTTCAACCGTTAAATTAAATAAGCATTACTCATCAAATAAGTTTGACAACGTCTTTTGTTAGTAAAAATTCAAACATTAGTAATATGTTGATGCAAAAATAAAATTAAACCTTCAAAAAAGCTATACCTTCTTAAGTTATTTATTGCCAGGTGTTTCGGCTTATTTTTGCTAATGTTTACCAACGTTACTTTACTTTAAATTTGACACCTGCTGATACCAAAACTGCTAATTTTTCCAAACTTTTTGAAAGATATATAGTCGAGTATACTTTCACTTAACAAGCCCAAAACAAGCTGATCTCATTTTCACTGTCCCTGGTAACCTAGTGTAAAGCATTGGTACTGCCATTTAAAGAACACAAACTGCCACTTAACGAACACAAAACACGCTTATTTTGTTTTCACTGTCCCTGGTAACCTAGTGTAAAGCATTGGTACTGCCATTTAAAGAACACAAACTGCCACTTAACGAACACAAAACACGCTTATTTTGTTTTCAATGTCCCTGGTAACCTAGTGTAAAGCATTGGTACTGCCATTTAAAGAACACAAACTGCCACTTAACGAACACAAAACACGCTTATTTTGTTTTCACTGTCCTTGGTAGCCTAGAAACATTTTTCATAAATTGATAAGAACTAGTGACACCTGGACATATAAAAACCCATCAGATGGTTTATATTTTTGTTTTAGTTTGTCTTGTTATTTTTATTTTATCAGCAAGAGCAATTGATATAGCATCAAGACAAAGTAATAAGAGCCATAGAAAAATACGGACATGAAAAAGGTTAAAGGAAGCTGAAAAATGGAGTAATATAAGCTTTAATACTTAATATAAATTCTTTATTACATTAGTATTTTATCAATATATATCTTGTAATATATTTAATATTATATTTTAGTATATAACCATAAGATTTTAAAAGATTTTTTATTAGTAAATAATAACCATTAGCAAAATACAAAATAGTGATAAAAACCATATTTGAATTAGCACACATGCTGATCCGTTCAGAGGTCAGTTCAACTAAGTACTTAAGACAAACAGAGCAGAGAATCAAAGTAAGATCACTTTGGATTTTGATTTCAGCACACAAATAGCATATTTAATTAAGATATGTGGCTTAATTGGTGTTTCCATATGTAACTAACCATAGAGAATGTCCAGACGTGTTTTTTTTTTAGGTTGGACTTGGTCTATTTAGTGTTATAGAAGCTACTTTGCTTTCTATGGCAAAATAATTTGTCACTAATAAACTTTAAATCCATTTAGTGATGTGACAATAAAGCTCTTCGAATAGGTTTATTAAAAAAAAATGGACTTCTTTAATATTAAAAAGTTTATTCAAAAAAAGTTTATCTATAAAAAAATTATTTAGAAAAATTGGACTAGAGGACATCTGGCCTCTAATTTATTGACCATTAATTTTCATTTTTATTACCATGGAACAAGAAATAATACCCTTAAAAAAATCATTTTCCCTAATTGCTCCAGGAACTTGGATTTAATAATGTAACGGCAGAGTCAAATGTTACACTAGCATTAGAGACAGAGGCCTGCGAAAATGCTTGGAGCTAGGGGTAGCAAGCCAAATTTAATTACTGATGATCATTTCACCCTATTTTTCTACATTTTTACTCGTTACAATTTTACGGATTCAACTTCTCTGCAGCTTCCAGCCCTTACCATCTTCTTGTTGACCCTCACACTAGAGTGTTTTTTTATTCTTTAAAGTAAACCTATTATATTATAATTTCTTAAAAATTTCTAATGTTTCACTAAATAAAATACAATGCATTAATTAGATATCAACCGAAGTTCTTAAATCATTTAACATATTTAATACAAATATTTCAATAAAATGACATTTAAAAAAAATAGAAAAAAAATGCAGAAATAAAATTAAAAAAAAATATTAAAAATAAATTAAACTAAATTAAATAGAAAAAATATATGAAATAAAATGTTTAAACATAATGCTTAACGTAAGAATCAAAAGATCCAAAAAAATAGTCTGCAGTCTTACTTACTTTATCGGTTGACCTAGCAACAAGCTGAGACAGTCAAGGTCACAGGCACTGGGAATCAATTTCTGCAGAAGGGAGACTCAAGTTAAAAAAAACTGCGTTTTATCAGACAATGCTAGTTAGCGTGGAAACACAAGGAAACAAGGTTATTTAGACCCTTCTTAATTAACCCCTGCGGTCTTAGAAATTATTTTAATCAGCTGAATATTCACTGTCTTTACTTGTGTTAAGTTTGGCAGAATTTTTAATATGTCTGTTTTGGATTCGATTTCCTGCAAGGCTCAATCAAAGGCTAAATATCCTATAAGGTCGTTACATTTTAAACAGGAAAATCATCAAAATCTTAAAGAACCTCTGAATGTCAGTATTCCTGGCCCTTATCACATCCAGTATCATCAGTAGTAATGATGCCAGTAGTTAAACTTTCAATATTAAACCTATAAAGACATTTAATCACTCGAGTAATACAGCCTCTGAGACACTCAAAAGTTTTATCACTTTCGAAATAGGGAAGCCATCAACGCTTTTAGGGATTCTACTATTCCATAGCCTGATGCACCACAAGCAAAGTCATCAATACTTTAAAGGACGTCAGGACACTGATAATGCTGACAGTTTCAAAGGCCAAATTATTAGGAAGGCTACCAATGATGCTGCCACTTTAAAAGCTGAGTCTTTTAGGGATTTTGCTGTTCTATGACCTGATACAACAATATTAGAGTGTTGGGGCTTTTAGTGTCTAAGTTAGCAAAGTCCTCAATACTTTAAAGAACGTCAGGACACTGATAATGCTGACAGTTTTGGAAGTTAATTTCTTGGGAATTCTGCTATTCTACGCCCTTATCTACCCTTGAGAGAGTGATGCATCTCATATTGTTTAAAAGGGGAAAGTCATCAATCATTTAGAGGACATCAAGACACTGATATTACTAACGCTTTAAAAATAGAATCTTTAATACCTCTGCTGTCTCTTGGCAGAATATATCACTGACAAAGCCCAGAGACTTCTAAAATGAGTAAGTCATCAACGTTTCAAACAATATCAGGGCATCGACGATGCTGACACTTAATATACCCTGTAGAACTAGAAGTATCCTGACTTAAGTGACCGAACGACTTATAACTATTTCCACCAGGTAGTATGTAAGTTGGTGTGTTCCTACCCCCATAATTGTCTCTGAGTAAAGGATAAGATCCAGTGTAAGGAACTTGAACGGGTTCAAGGTACCCATTTTGATCACTTGCTGGGTATCTTGAGTCTCTGTAAGTCACTTGAGGATAAACTACCCTTTTCTCACGTTGATGATGAATACAACTATCAATCGGTACTGCATAATGTCCCTCTGCTAGATTGGACGAAGGTGTGGGTAGGCACGGGGTCGTCTGTTCGTTAGGCAGTTGATATTGACCTATTGGTGTTTTTGTTTGGAATCTGCTTCTGATGATGCAATATACACAAAAAGCAACTATTCCTATTAGTGCTATGCTTGCTATAGGCAGGACAATTATTGATGTTGAATCAAGACCTGAAGTCTGTCCTGGAACGAGTGGACCTAAAAGAAAATAGCTTATAATAATTACATATCATGTAACTCTACTAATAAGTGTGATTATTTTCGTGATGTTGCGTGATATTTGTGTTATGTTACTCCACGTGTATTGTTGTAGAGTGGGTCAGAAATAAATGATCATTGTTAATATTATACATAGCACACTTGGTTAAAGGTTAACCTAGAGATATAAAGTAGTCTAGATTCATGGGAAATAAATAGGTTGTCCTCACAGATAACTCGTATGCCTGTATGTTATGGTATATTTTATCTTATTGTATATTTTATCTTTCGTAGTGTAAAGGGGACCTCCAACAATAATCTACCAAAGTGAAAAAAAGGAATGAAGTAAGTAAGCAGTAGAATAAAAATATAAGAAGATGGTACTCCATAGCACATATTACAAATTAGAAAGATTTGTTACAGAGGGACTGTCCGTTAGATAAAAAAAAAATATTTAAAGATCGTAAATGAAGGTTCTTGTTATAAAAAAAAAAGTAAAAAAAAATGAAGTAGGTGAGCCCTGTACCAGAATATATATGTATGAAGATGGTACTCTATAGCCCATATTATAAATTAGAAAGATTTGTTACAGAGGGACTGTCCGTTAGAAAAAAAAAAATATTTAAAGATCGTAAATGAAGGTTCTTGTTATAAAAAAAAAGTAAAAAAAAAATGAAGAAGGTGAGCCCTGTACCAGAATATATATGTATGAAGATGGTACTCTATAGCCCATATTATAAATTAGAAAGATTTGTTACAGAGGGATTGTCAATTAGCTGAAAAAATTATTTAGAAATCGCAAAGAAATCTTCTTGTTATAAAAAAAAAGCAAAAAATGAAGTAAGTGGGTATTGTACCAGTATATAAATGCATGAAGATGGTACTCCTTAGCCCATAGTGTGAAATGGAAAGATTTGTTACAGAGGGGCTGTCAACTAGAAAAAAAATATTATTAAGAGATCGTTAAGAAAGCTTCTTGTTATATAAAAAAAAAAGTAAGTATGTAATAGTAAGAATATAAATGTATGAAAATGGTACTCCATAGCCCCTATTATAAATTCGATAGATTTATTACAGATTTTCTGTCAATTAAAAAGAAATTATTTAGATCTTAAAAGAGCTGCTTGTTATAAAAAACATTTGCCACTCGACATTTTTTCCAAATCTGAATTTAAAATTTTGGCCACTATTGGCCGTGGTTGGTGTAATTTTGTCAAAATCATGTAAATACATTTTCTGACCACACTGGCTATACGCGACACATGAAACAAAGAAGAAGAAACTAATTAATAGAAAATAAAATCAAACAAGGAGAAAAACGAGGTTTTTATCATCCAGTGGCAAAATACAACACAAACTCTCATTTCCACATTGCACTCTCGAAAAACTCTATTAAAAGAGTATAAGAGGAGAAAAGAGACACGTCCATGAAAAGAGTAAAAGAAGAGAAAAGCGTCTTTCGATTTACTCAGTTACGCGTCTCGTTTCCACATTGCACTCTCGAAAAACTCTATTGAAAGAGTATAAGAGGAGAAAAGAGACACGTCCATGAAAAGAGTAAAAGAAGAGAAAAGTGTCTTTCGATTTTCTCAGTTACGCGTCTCGTTTCCACATTGCACTCTCGAAAAACTCTATTGAAAGAGTATAAGAGGAGAAAAGAGACACGTCCATGAAAAGAGTAAAAGAAGAGAAAAGCGTCTTTCGATTTACTCAGTTACGCGTCTCGTTTCCACATTGCACTCTCGAAAAACTCTATTGAAAGAGTATAAGAGGAGAAAAGAGACACGTCCATGAAAAGAGTAAAAGAAGAGAAAAGTGTCTTTCGATTGTCTCAGTTACGCATCTCGTTTCCACATTGCACTCTCGAAAAACTCTATTGCAAGAGTATAAGAAGAGAAAAGAGACACGTCCATGAAAAGAGTAAAAGAAGAGAAAAGCGTCTTTCGATTTACTCAGTTACTTGTCTCGTTTCCACATTGCACTCTCGAAAAACTCTATTGAAAGAGTATAGGAGGAGAAAAGAGACACGTCCATGAAAAGAGTAAAGGAAGAGAAAAGCGTCTTTCGATTTACTCAGTTACGCGTCTCGTTTCCACATTGCACTATCGAAAAACTCTATTGAAAGAGTATAAGAGGAGAAAAGAGACGTCCATGAAAAGAGTAAAAGAAGAGAAAAGTGTCTTTCGATTTTCTCAGTTACGCGTCTCGTTTCCACATTGCACTCTCGAAAAACTCTATTGCAAGAGTATAAGAAGAGAAAAGAGACACGTCCATGAAAAGAGTAAAAGAAGAGAAAATCGTCTTTCGATTTACTCAGTTACGTGTCTCGTTTCCACATTGCACTCTCGAAAATAAAAGAGTATAAGAGGAGAAAAGAGACACGTCCATGAAAAGAGTAAAAGAAGAGAAAAGTGTCTTTCGATTTTCTCAGTTACACGTCTCGTTTCCACATTGCACTCTCGAAAAACTCTATTAAAAGAGTATAAGAGGAGAAAAGAGACACGTCCATGAAAAGAGTAAAAGAAGAGAAAAGCGTCTTTCTGATTTGCTCAGTTACGCGTCTAGTTTCCACATTACACCGTCGATAAACACTATGGAAAGAGTAAAAGAAGAGAAAAGCGTCTTTCAATTTACTCAGTTACGTGTCTCGTTTCTACATTGCACTCTCAAAAAACTCTATGAAAAGAGTAAAAGAAGAGAAAAGCGTCTTTCAATTTGCACAGTTACGTGTCTAGTTTCCACACTACACTCTCGAAAAACTCTATGGAAAGAGTAAAAGAAGAGAAAAGAGACACGCTCATGAAAACCCTCAAAAAAAAGAAAAGAGTCAAAATTATGGCAGGGGAAAAACTCCAATTTTCCCTAATCAAGTGAAAATGACTGTGAAAATGAAAACAAGTCATATCAAACAGTTCGTGGTAACGAACTGTAGTAAGGAGCGACCCGGCTCAATAGTAACCAAAACTCTAAAAAATGGAATTTTGATACCAATACCTACATCAAAAGAATCACATTTTAATGCTGATTTTAAATATATAAGTTTCATCAAGTTTAGTTTTACCTATCAAAAGTTACGAGCCTGAGAAAATTTGCGTTATTTTAGAAAATAGGGGAAAACGCCCCCTAGAAGTCATAGAATCTTGACGAAAATCACACCATCAGATTCAGCGTATCAGAGAGCCCTACTCTAGAAGTTTCAAGCTCCCATCTGCAAAAATGTGGAATTTTGTATTTTTTGCAAGAAGGCAGATGACGGATGCGTGTTTGTTTTTTTTCCCCAGGGGTGATCGTATCGACCCAGTTGTCCTAGAATGTTGCAAGAGGGCTTATTCTAACGGAAATGAAAAGTTCTAGTGCCCTTTTTAAGTGACCAAAAAAATTGGAGGACACCTAGGCCCCCTCCCACGCTAATTATTTTACCAAAGTCAACGGATCAAAATTCTGAGATAGCCATTTTATTCAGCGTAGTCGAAAAACCTTATAACTATGTCTTTGGGGACGACTTACTCCCCCACAGTCCCCGTGGGAGGGGCAACAAGTTACAAACTTTGACCAGTGCTTACATATAGTAATGGTTATTGGGAAGTGTACAGGCGTTTTCAGGAGGATTTTTTTGGTTGGGGGAGGGGTTGAGAAGAGGGGGATATGCTGGGGGAACTTTCCATCGATAATTTGTCATGGGGGAAGAAAATCTCCATGAAGGGAGCGCAGGATTTACTAGTATTATTTAAAAAAAAACAATGAAAAAATAAATATGAAAAAGTTCTTTCAGCTGGAAGTAAGGAGCAGCATTAAAACTTAAAACAAACAGAAATTATTACCCATTTGAGGGGCTCACCTCCTCCTAATACCTCGCTCTTTACGCTAAAGTATTTTTAGTAATTTCAACTATTCATTCTACGGCTTTTGTGATTCTGGGGTCATTCTTAATGAATTGGGACAAAATTTAAGCTTTAGTGTAAAGAGCGAGGATCTGACAAGGGGGCGAACCCCCTCATATATGTAATAAAAATATGAGAATACAAAAGTTCTTTACGTAAGCTAATTTATAAGTTACGTAAATCTTTTACTAATAAAGATATTCGCAAAAAATTAAAAATTCTAGTTGCCTTTTTAATTAGCCAAAAAATCGGAGGGCAACTAGGCTTCCTCCCCTGCTCTTTTTTTTATCAAAATCATTCGATCAAAATTATGAGAAAGCGATTTAGCCAAAAAAAAAGAAGCAAATTTTGTTTTAATTATTCCTCTGCGGAGAGCCAAAACCAAAACATGCATTGATTCAAAAACGTTCAGAAATTAAATAAAAAAAAACAAGTTTTTTTTAACTGAAAGTAAGGAGCGACATTAAAACTTAAAACGACCAGAAATTACTTCGTATATGAAAGAGGCTGCTTCCTCATCAACGCCCCGCTCTTTACGCTAAAGTTTTTTACTGTTTTAAAAAGAAGAATTGAGAGAAAGAGTCAAACTTTAGCGTAAAGAGCGAGGCGTTGATGAGGAAGCAGCCTCTTTCATATACGAAGTAATTTCTGGTCGTTTTAAGTTTTAATGTCGCTCCTTACTTTCAGTTAAAAAAACTTGTTTTTTTTTATTTAATAGTACCATAGAGGCAAAGATATACTTAAGAAAACTGACCCGTTTCTTTGGATGCATGAATTATGCAGGCTTGTATTAATTTTGATAAAAAAAAATTAAGAAACTTTATTTCAGCGGAGGGAAAACCTTGGGTCTGGAAGGGGAAGTTGCCCCCTGTTCCATCGCAAATTACGTCCTTGTTTTTTTACTATGTTGCCCCTACCGTGGCTATCATCACTGAATGCAGGTAATAACTTAAAGATTATAAAGATTATGTAACATATATACTTTTTTCCTAAGGGACGGAAAAAAGACTTAATGCTGTAAATACTTCAAAAAACGTTAAGACGTAGCTAAATGAATAGAAAAAAATATGGATGATTATTTGGCTAGCTTCTGTTTCAAACTAGATTTATAAAATAGGATATTTTCTTCCAGCCAAAGTTGGAGTCATATTGGCTTATGATTTTGTAAAAATTGAATAATTGGTAACTTATCTTAAACATCAGTGTTTTTTCCAGCAATTTTAAAAAAAAGAAAATTTTACTTTCAATTATAAATCTCAACCCAAATCTTCATGGAGATCGAGACGTCGCTTGGTGAAATATGGATAAACATTTGGCTAGTTTCTGTTTCGATCTTGATTTTTAGAATTTCTTTTTCCTTCCGCCGAAGTTGTGTGACGCATTGGTAAAATGCATTATTGGTAAGGTATCTTAAATCAAAATCCTTTTTCCCAACAATTGGCTAAGAAGACTTTAAAATTTTTTACTTTCAATCAGACATCCCAGCTCGAATATATATGGCCATATTAGCTGTTCAGATCTTATGGACAAAAGCTACCGTTACCTGTTAGAATTAAATAAAAAAAAAAAGTTTTTCAACAGGAAATAAGGAGTAATATTAAAAATTAAAACGAACAGAAATTATTGCGTATATGATGGGGGTTGCCTCCTCTTCAACAAGTCGCTCTTTACGCTAAAGTTATTTACTATTTTTGAAAAGGCATAGTTATAGGGTCTTTGAGTTTTTGTTACATGATTTGTGGTCAGTTTTGAACCAAACGGCTATATAAATAACTCGATCGGACACATTTGGAGACAAGAGAGTTGGTGGGGGGGGGGGCTAGTTGCCATCATGTCACTTTTGACTCTTAAAAAGGGAACAAGAACTTTGAAATTCTAATCATTTGATTCCCGTCCAAAGTTTTTGTGCGGCCATCTCTTCCATAAAAACTTATATACCACCAGAGCACAAGTTACAACCCTTAATTCCCCCGTGCTCTGGGGGGGGGGGTATGTTGACCCCCAAGTTTTTGTCATTTGATGGTCGAACTATTTTAAAGAAAATGGCTATCTCAAATCCATCGAGTGCATTTAAGGAAAGGAGGGTGTAAGGGGGGTAGTTGCCCTCTGATCACTTTTGAATTTTTAAAAAGGTATCTCAATTGCCAATCAAATAAGCTACCTCTGGACTTTATACGACCACCCCTTACATAAAACCTTACATGCCCCCAGGGCTTAACTTAATACACTTGCCACTTGGCTCTGGGGTGTTGTGTCAACCTGTGTGGCCACCAGCAACATGACTATCTCAAAATTTTTTATTGCATGGGTTTGGGAAAAAAAGCGCGGGGCGGGGGTTGTTGACCTCCGATCTCTTTTGACTCTTAAAAAGTGAAGTAGAACTTTCAATTATCAATGAAATGAACCCAATCTTAAGTTTATTCGAGTAGCCCTTCCTCAAAAACCAAATATGTCTCCAGGGCATAACTTATAACTCCTGCCTCTGGGCCTGGGAGGGTGTCCACCCCTGAGTTTTGCTACCTAATCCTTGAACTAAGATTAAAATTTTTATAGGATACATTTTGGGAAAAAGGGCGTGGGTACTATTTGCCCTCCGATCACCTTTGATTCCTAAAAAGGGCACTATAAACTTCCGATTTCCAATTGAACGAGCCCCTCCAAAGCTTATACGACCATCCCTTCATTTAAAGTGTCTCTGGGGGAAAAATGGAGCCTTATGGCCTTGGGTTGGGTGGGGGGAGACTAGTTGCCATCGGACACCTTGACTCTTAAAAAGGGAACTAGGACTTACGATTTCTAGTCATTTGAGTCCCCAACGAAGTTTGTACGACCACATTTTCCGTAAAAACCTTATATGCCCCCGGGGTATGAGTTGAAACCCTTCCCCCGTTTTTTGGGGTGGGTAGGGGTGTATATTGACCCCGGAGTTTTGTCATCTGATCGTTGGACTATTTCAAACAAAATAGCTATCTCAAAGTTTTGATTGGATAAATTTGGGGTATATGCCCTCCAATCACTTTTGACGACTCTAAAATAGGTAAATTGAAATTTCAATTTCCAATCAAATGATCCACCTCTGATGTTTATGCGACCATCCCTTACATAAAACCTTACCCACCCCAGGATATATCTTGCGACACTTCCCCCAAGGCTCTGGGGGGTTATGTTGATTTCTGAGTTTTCTATACTTGATCTTTCAGCTATTTTGAACAAAATGGCTATCACAAAATTTTGATCAGACATATTTGGAGAAAAAGGGCCTTGGGGGGGGCTGGTTGTCCTCTCATCTTTTTAACTCCTAAAAAGGACACTAGAAATTCTGATTTACAATCGAAAGAGCCCCCTCCGAAGCTTATACTACCATCCCTTCCATAAGAACCTTATAACACTTGCCCCCTGGTTCTGGTTTGGTTGTGTTATCCCTGGAGACTTTTTTGTATAATCCCTCTTTTCCATTTGGGGAAAAGAGGGTGTGTGGGGGGAGGGGACGTTGTGTAGATGCCCTCCGATCCCTTTTGGCCCATAAAAAGGTAAATAGAACTTTCAATTTCCGGATGAGCTACCTGTGAAGTATATACGACCTCTCTTTACATAAGAACCTTGTATGCCTCAGAGAATAACTTAAAACGCTTGCCCCCGGGCCCTGGGGGTTTGTTTCAACCCTGGAGTTTTTATTATCTGATATTTGAACTATTTTTAACAACATGGCTATGTAAAAATTTTTATCGGATGGGTTTGGGGGAAAAGGGTGGAGGGGGCTAGTTACCCTTCAATCTCTTTTGACTCTTTAAAAGTGAACCTGAACTTCCAATTTCCATCAAATGAGTGCTCTTTGAATTTTATACGAGTATCGCTTCTATGAGAACCATATATGCCCCCAGGACATAACTTATAACGCCTGCTCCCGGGTTCTTGGAGGTTGTGTCAACCCGGAGTTTTTATTATCTGATGTTTGAACTATTTGTAACAAAGCGGCTATCTCAAAAATTTTATCGAATGGGTCTAGAAAAAAAGGCTATGGGAGGGGCTAGTTGCCCTCCGTTCTCTTTTGACTCTTAAAAAAGTTAACTAGAACTTTCAAATCCAAATCAAATGAACCCCCTTTGAAGTTTATACGAGCATCCTTTTCTATAAGAACCATATATTCCCCTAGGGCATAATTCACAACGCCTGCATCCGGACCCTGGGAGGCAATGTCGACTCCAGAGTTGCGTTATATGATCTTTGAACTGTTTTTAACAAAATGGCCGTCTCAAAATTATTATCAGATGTATTTAGGGAAAAAAGGGCGTAGGGGCTAATTGCAGTCCGATCACTTTCGACTCTTAAAAAGGGTACTAGAACTCCCGATTTCAGATCAAGTGAGCCTCCTTTAAAGTTTACACAACGGCCCCTTCCATATGAAGTACCATTGAGGAAAACAATAATAAAACATTAGAGCCGTATAGCCTTTAGTGTATGCAATGTTATAGTGTTGCCTCTGATCACCAAAAATTAAATAAAAAAACAAGTTTTTTTTCAACTGAAAGTAGGAGCAACATTAGAACTTACAATGAAGAGAGATTATTACATATAAAAGGAGGTTCTCCCCCTCGTCAATACCTCGCTCTTTACGCTAAAGTTCGAATTTTGTTCCAATTCCTTATGAATGACGCATGAATCACAAAGGTCGTTTGATTAGAACAAAAAACTCTTTTGAAAGTAATCAAAAAAACTTTAGAGTAAAAAGCTAGGTATTTACGACGGGCGAATCCCCTCATATACGTAATAATTTCAGTTCGTTTTAAGTTTTAATGTTGCTCCTTACTATTAGTTGAAAAGCTTGTTTTTTATTTAATTTTTGATCATTTTTTAAATAATGCTGGGAAATCCTGCGGCCACCTTCATGGAAAATTTTCCTCTTCATGAGAAATTTCTCTATGAAAAGATTCCTCCACGTAACATCCACCTCCGATCCCCCCTCCGCCAGAAAAAAATCCCCTGAAAACGTTTGTATACTTTCTAGTAACCAACACTTTATGTAGACAACCAGCAAAGCTCATGACTTGCAGCCCTCTGCCCGGGGATGGGGGGGAATTAATTCATCGTCAAGGACACAGTTATTAAATTTTTTAACTCTACTGAACAAAATGACCATTTCAAAATTATGATCGGGCGACTTTGGGAAAAATGAGCATGGGAGGGGGCTTAGTCACCCTCCAGTTTTTTGGTCACTTAAAAAAGGCACTAAAACTTTAAGTCCTCTCACGATATTATAGGACCACTGAGTCAATACAATCACCCCTGAAAAAAAATAAACACGCATCCCTGATCTTTCTTCTGGCAAAAAATACAAGATTCCATATTTTTGCAGATAGGACCTTGAAACACCTACAGCAGGGTTTTTTGATACGCTGAATCTGATGGTGTGGTTTTAATTAATATTCTACGACTTTTAGGGGGTGTTTGGCCGCTTTTTCGAAAATAAGGAAAATTTTCTCAGTGGCTCGTAACTTTTGATGGGTAAACTTGATGAAACTTGATGAGACTTATATATTTTAAACCAACATAAACATGGCAATCAAGTAGGTGTACACCCAGGGTCCTTACCCGACTACCCTTTACCAATATATAGTAAAAATCAAAAATTCAAAGCGCAAATCCTCATTATCTGTTAGTGAAGTAGGCTAGTGTATGATATTGATAAGTAGTAAAAACAAACTCAGAATTTCCCCGATTATTTTTTAGAAAAAAACTGATTGTTCCAAAAACAGAATTTCAGAAGGCTGTAGTACACTACTAAATGCTTGGAGAGAAATTTGCAAAGAGTCTTACATCAGGTTCAATTTAGGAGCGGGAAGGGCAATTAAAAAAGACACAAATGAGCGAGTATTTAGATATGTTGAATGTTTTAGGCCGAGAGAAGAGTATCTCCCCCTCCTCCCCATTTAGTTAAAATGGCCATCAGATTTTTATTTTGTTTTCTGTTTTTTTTTGTGTGTTTTGCTTTCTTTTTGTGTAGTTTATGTATCTTATTCGTTTATTTTTTGATGACAAAAGAAGTATTTTAAAGAAATGGACCGTATTAGATGTCAGCTATGCTTACAGGCCATTGTGGCTTATTTTTTCTAGCTGATGAATGGAAGTTTATAGTATTGTTTTAAATTGAGTTACTTACCTACCTACCTACTATATGATATTGATCAATAGTAAAAAAAAAACTCGGAATTTTCTCGATTATTCTGTGTTGAAAACTGAACTTTCTAGAAAAAAAAAAAACTCGGAAGGCTGCATAACTAGACAAAAACTTGGAGAAAAACTTACAAATAGAGCTTACATCAGGTTCAATTTTAGGAGCGGGAACGGCAATTAAAAAAGACACAAATGAGCAAACCATGTAGTGAATTCAGAGCACAGTGGGATGAATTATAAGAACTCTAACGTTTTGGAGGAAGGATTGGTTTTCAAGCCCCCCCCCCCAATAGTCGATACCAGAAACAACGAATACAATTACATTTTTAAAGGACTGTCAGCCAAATTGGATAGTACTACATACTATCTCTAATCGTCTCAGAGAGAGGGACAGCAGTTTTAGCTGTTTATGCCCTAAAAGCTAGCTGTGGAAGCCGGGCTAGAGTATTATTTTACCAAGCAAAAAGAAGTATATGTAGTAAACGTTACTGAATTTCAGGATGATATTCCTTTAATTTAAAATTAAGGCAATACTTAATTGAGCCACTAAAAAGAAAAAAAAATCTGGATCTCAGCATAATTCGAAGGTGATCTAGGTTAGCTAGGGAGTTTCTCCAGAGGGTGGGGAGATATACTGTCTTGTATCAAAGCTTAAATCAAGTCTTATTCTAAAGAAATGTTTATAAGAGGGCTGGGTTTGCTATAAATTGGTGATTACCCGGCATTAGAGCTCCTATTTAACCCCCCCCCCGTAAATCGACATGTATGGAATCCACCACTAACATTGCAATTTCAGCGTTTCGGATCAATGCAAAAGGTGTAATGTCATTGGTAAGAAAGAGAGAAAAGAGTGTGATATCATCGACTAAAAAAGCTGCATATTTGTCTCCACGGGAGTCCTTTGGTATAATATAGTATCCAACTTTATTAGCTATGAAAAGATTATGGTTCTTGTCAAAACTTAAATCTATAATTTGATCTTGCAATTCATTATTCATCGATAAAGACAAGATTGGGAAGTACATTTATACATCACTCCGTGATAAAATCGTCGGAGTTTCTACTGACTGCCGAACGAATAAAAAGCAAGATTAACATGGCCATATGCCAAAACACCAATACAGAAATAATTTTGTTTCTTTCAAATTTCGAAAGCTCTTCGCCAAAACAAAAAAAAATCACATAAAATATAAGGCGAATAAAAATTCCGATGATATAACAACTACCATTTGATAGATCCGCTCTTACAAAGCCAGCTGCAAAACCTAAAACTAACTTCTAACCGAGTTGGCATGTCGAACCGAGTGATGTAAACCGAGTAGCGGTCCCACAATTGACGAGCTAATCTTAACTCAGAAGCAAAATACTTATTTAAGCTTTCTTGTCTTGATTAAATGAAACAATAAGTTTCTTCAAAGGAAAGTATATCAAACAGTTCGTGGTAACGAACTGTAGCAAGGAGCGACCCGGCTCAATATTAACCAAAACTGTAAAAAATGGAATTTTCATATCAATAGCTACATCAAAAGAATTGCATTTTAATGCTGATTTTAAATATATAAGTTTCATCAAGTTTAGTCTTACCATCAAAAGTTACGACCCTGAGAAAATTTGACTTAACTCAGAAGCAAAATACTTATTTAAGCTCTCTTGTCTTGATTAAATGAAACGATAAGTTTCTTCAAAGGAAAGTAAATAGCGACAAAGAGTGGGTATTTTTACTTCAGAGAAACTTACAGTTGATCACATTATAGCACAAATCATGTCACTAAGAGTTACTATCACATTTGTTTTCTTAACATTCTTTAGTGCTTAAATTCAGTCAGGAGAGCAGATATTGCGTTAGATGGGTAGTCAGTAGAGCAGATATTTTAGCTTCAGATAAACTTACAGCAAATACACAAAATTACTTCCCACAAGATCATATGGAGTTTTCCAGAAATAAATCAACAACTGTTATTTATATACTATTTCTAATAGTGAGAACTTCCATCTGGAAGCTGACTAAAGACCAAACAGATTGTTTCAAAATAGTTTTCACATCCATTTTGCTCCTTTACCCACCACCGATTTAACGACGAGATGATTTGACAAACGGAAACAATCTGGTATGGGGTCGCTCAAAACTAAAACTCTTAATGAGCTTACAAATAAGACCTAGTGTGGAATGCCAATGTTGAAATAGAAGAAGAGTTGAAATAAAGGAAAGGCTTATAAAAAAAAGAAGTGGCTATAAAAACTGAAAATGAAAAATAAATGTAAAATTAAAATAAATCAGAATTTAAAATGGTAAAACAAAAAGTAAACAAATCAAAAGTTGGGTCGCTGCACTTAAAGCTAGCGTGGAAATGCAGATAAAATCTTAAAATAAAATAAAAGTAAAACAATAAAGTCAAATATATAATGGAGTAAATTCTATCCGAACCAAAAGTGACAAAATTAAAGTCACGCATGCAATAAAAGGAAGTGTGCAGGAAGGGGGGCTAATCTTATCCCCGACATCCCAAAATTTTCAAAATTTCAACAACAAGTAACAAAGAAAATCTGAGGAATGCAAAATATGGTTATGGGCATGGGAGAATTTTGGATGACATAAACGAAAATAATATTAAGGATTTTCATTTCTAACTACGAAAATTAAATCATTTACATATATTAAGAAAAATACTGGGCTTGAAATTGACCCTACAGGGACTCCATAGTCAGCATTTGATGGTGAACGGAAAAGCAGATCAGCAGGAACTATTCTACCAGACACGTGTGACTTTAACCGAAGAAATGCACTACCTCTTACGCCAAAATGAGAAGGTTTAGAAAGAAGAATACTGTGAGTTAAAGAAATAAAGGCTTTACGAAAATCCAGGAGTAAAGTAGCACGAATCAAAAGGGAGTCTAATGAAGGCTGAAGATAGTTCAATAGAACTACAGAAGGATGCTCAGTTGATAACTACTTTAGTATCAGGGCCAGACGACGAGGAATTTTATATCGTGTACGTTCTTGATTTAAGATTTCTTCCATTTGTGGGCAGAATTTTCCAGTATTCTCTTGTTTCTTTTTCTTATTCGTTTTCCTTTTTATTACCAATTTGAGCATCAGGTGTCATAAAGAGTGGGCGGTGGATCACTGTGTAGGCAGGGGGGCAGATGCATAAAAGAGCGCATTTCAAAACCTAAATTGTCTAACTCTCCATGACCCTTCAAATAAATATAGAAAGTGGTATGGGGGAGAGGTGGTAAAGCGGGACGCTACCAATAAATCTACAGTTATTGATATATACAATTTAACAGCAAGAGAATGGTTTTTTTGGGACCGATAATTCGCATCACATCTTTGTTAGGCCTGGGTACAAATTGAAAAACAGTCAGATATTGAATAAATAAAAAGTTTTTTTTCAACTGAAAGTAAGCAGAACATTAAAACTTACAACGAAGAGAAATTATTCTACATTTGAGGGGGACTGTCCCCTCTTTAAACCCTCACTTATTACGCTAAACTTTGACATTTTGTCCCAATTCTTTAAGAAAAACTGCTCATTTACAAGGGCCGTTGAACATGAATGAAAAGTTTTTGTAAAGAATATTACGACTTTAGCACGAAGAATGAGGGATGAGGAAGGGACACCCTCCCTCAAATACGGAGTAATAACTGTTTTTTAGGTTTAATATTGTTCCCTTCCAAGGTTGGATCCGGGGGGGAATCGTTTGAACTGCTGAAAGGCAAGGGCCGTAGAATTTGAATAAGAAGCTATTTTACTAAAACCTTTAGCTTAATAAGCCAAGGATTGAGGAGGGTGCAAGCCCATTCAAATTTGGATTAGCTTCTGTTCGTTTTAAATTTAATGTTTCTCCTCACTTTTAGTTTTAAAAAGTTTTTTTCAGTACTCTCGAGGAATAAAGCGACTAGACTACTAATTACGCCACTGATCTAAACCAATAGAATTGAAACGCACTTTTACCAGGGAATTACAGAAAAGTATCCTCTCTTTTTTCATTGATCATACTAACAAAATTGTTCAAATCAGAAACAAAAAAATAAATAAAAAATTACCAGCGTTATTGCTCGGCGGTGGAAGGACTCGAACACTTGCTTCTCGAAAGCTATATCCCACGCTATTGGTTGCCACACATACATAAGTCCCACTGTCATCTTCTGAAACGTGTTCGAAGACCAATCGATCTATGTAAGCACCATCGTCTGTTCGAGCGGAAACTCGGCCAGCTCGAACAACTCGGTATCTCCATTGTCCAAACTAAAAATAAAAACATCTTGTGAAGTTCTCGATATGAGATAATTGTTTAATGATCTAACACTCAAAAAAATGTTACTAGCTCCTTCGTTCTATCTCCAACGGTCTATTTATAAGCACTCGACATGCGGCAGGCTCATTGTCGCTTGTCTTCTAACCGCAGGCGTGAGCCTCGTCTTGATGTGATGACCTCACCGTAGGTTCGTTACAACCACCCTGGGAATAGTACAAATTCTTTCTTAAAGTCTTTTACCTATTTAGATCGTTTTTGTGGCCAGTCATACTCGCTTTCTCGTTGTCGCTTGTAGTTCTCGCTTCCATTTATCTTCTAACCACACATTTCTTTGTTCTCGCTGTGGCATATCTGTTTGCCGCATATTTATTCGTTCTTCGCTTTCATTCCTAATTCGTTCTACTCCTTTTTGTTCGCATATATTGTAACCACATATTTCTCTGATCTTCATGTTTGTTTTGACTTGTTTTAATTCTTCCTGCTGATAATCTTTGAACTAAATATGTCTATGTTCTTTACTTTTGTTTTTAAATTGTTATCATTTTTGCTGGCTCATGTATTCTTACTGTATCTTCATTTTCGATTGTTGCTACTTTAGATCTTTTTTTTGCAATACCCTTTACCTTAGCCTCTCGGATTGGTCTTGTCAGGTTTAACGGTCTAGGTTCTTCATTTATCCTCTAGGGATTATAATTACTCTCTTTAATTGTTTTACTTATTCTAAGAATTATGAAGCTACTTGAAACGACTTTTATAAATAGACTAATTACACTTGGTATTTTATACTTAGCTATGTTCCTTTTGTAATGTCGTATGCGTCATAGATATAAAAACTATAATTTCACAGTTGAGGGGGGGAGGAGGAATGATATAGTTTATTCTGAAGAAACGTACTCATAAATATATCGTCAATCAAATGATTTTCTTGTCAATCATTTGTTTCTTGTGTAACTTTGCCTGCATCATAGACATTGAAAACGATACAACCACTACTGAGGCAAATATGACGTATGTATGCTCTTCAAATGTATTCATAAATAGTTTTTCCAAAATTGAGAATTTTCTCGAACTTAGGTTGTTCGAGGGACACCAATTCTCCCCAAAAAATATGGAGCTGTTTCGGAGAAAAATTAAATAAATACATAAATATACAATTATTGCTTGATTATAATAGTGTAATATGTATGTATGTATATATACTTCATAGACTCGTATATGCAGACTCGTGGATCAAATGTAATTTATATCATAATCGCGTAATGTTCTTAATCTCAAATTACAACATACTACTTATTCACAATATATAATATGCAATTAAAATGCTAAATATACCTTTTCTTTTTCTTTGATGTCTCTATTTAATAAATGCATTCTATAAAATTGGGATACTATTTGGGATAAAATCTGGGATACTAGTCAAGTACCAAGGCGTTAAAAAATCGAAACACATCAAGTCACTTCCATTTTCGCGCCATGCCATTTATGTTATGTTATTTATGACTTTTGGCACTTAACATGCCCTCATAAGCTTCATAAACCTCTATCACACGCCAGTTTATACCCTTTTGACTCTGTTCTTGGTGTTTAGAAAAAAACAGTGTAGACGAAGCGTAAATGGTGATTAATGTAAGATGATCCTTAAAAATGCTTGTTCTCTAGCTGTGATAACCTTTTTAGGGGTATTTAATACGTTTAAGTTTATTGGCCAAATACAATTGGGTTTTTAAAAATTTTACACGCCACTATTTTGCAGAAGATGAGCCATTTGATGCTTAGTGGGGAGTATTTAGAGGATCAAATGTAGATAAAAAAAAAAGATTAAAGTCCCAGATTGGAAATGCTGTGATAGATTTCTCAGGTTTTTACCAGCGTTTACCATTTGGTGTCAATTGGATTCAGATTTTTTCCAAGTCACAATAAAATCGTTATTTGAATTCTTCTCCTTCTCATTAAACCAACATTGCCAAGTTTTAAAGATATGCGGGAAAACCCAGGGATGATGCACTTCTACCAGTTTATTTTTACAATAAATTTATTATCGATGTCAAATAAATGCTATTTCTTAAGCGATTCATTGTTATTCTTCTTGATTTCTTCAAACAAGGCGCCGATGCTAACGGCACCTACTGATATTAAGGCGATGACGAAAGAAGAAGGTGAATTTTCCAAAAATTAGATTATATTTGGTATTTTTGCGCAATGTACCATAAAATAGGCAACAGTGTTTCACAGCCGTTGCATTACACCTTATATCTTGCAGTCTGAAAGAGTGTTTTTGTTGTGTTTTTTTAAGTGTTTGTCTTCGCGCTCAGCGTGTATTTCTTTTTTTTTCTTTTTTTTCTTCTTTCGTTTATTGTTCCGTCTTTTGCTTTTTTTATATGGCGGGTTTCCAATAAATAATCATAATTATAATAATTAGTTGAAATATTTTTGTTTTGTTTTTTTGTTTTTGTTTTTTGAAATATTCTTGTGTAGGAAAATTTTTCCGTTCGAGAGAACGGAAAGACGTGCCTGAGGACCGATAATTTAGCAGCGCACCAAAAGTTAAAAGTAAGGATTGTAAGCAATAACATAGATAGTCAAACAGTTCGTGGTAACGAACTGTGGTAAGGAGCGACCCGGCTCAATAGTAAACGAAACTCTAAAAAACGGAATTTTGATACTAATAGATATAAAAAATCAAAATTTTATGACAATTTTAAATATATAAATTTAATCAAATTTAGTCTTACCCATCAGAAGTTACGATCCTGAGAAAATTAGCCTTATTTTGGAAAATAGGGGGAAACGCCCCTTAAAAGTGATATAATCTTAATGAAAATTACACCATTGCATTCAGCGTATCGGAGAAACCCTGCTGTAGAAGTTTCAAGCTCCTATCTACAAAAATGTGGAATTTCGTATGCTTAGCTAGAAGACCGATAACGGGTGCGTGTTTATTTGTTTTCTTTTTTTCCCCAGGGGTGATCATATCGAACCAGAGTCGCTAGAATATCGCAAGAGGGCTCGTTCTAAAGGAAATTAAAAGTTCTAGTGCCCTTTTTAAGTGACCGAAAAAATTGGAGGGCATCTAGGTCCCCTCCCACACTCAATTTTTTCCCAAGGTCAACGAATCAAAATTTTGAGATAGCCAATTTGTTCAGCATAGTCAAAAAACCTAATAACAGTGTCTTAAGGGACGAGTTACTCCCTCACATTCCAAGGGGGAGGGCTGCAAGTTACAAAATTTGACCCGTGTTTACGTATAAAAATGGTTATTGGGAAGTGTACAGACGTTTTCAAGGGTCTTTTTTTGGTTGGGAGGGGGGGTTGAGGGGAGATTGCTACGTAGGAGGATCTTCCCATGGAGGAATTTCTCATGGGAGAAGATAATTTTCATGAAGGATATCCTAGTACTATTTAAAATAAAATAAAAACAATGAAAAATAAATATGGAAGTTTTCTCAACTGAAAGTAAGGAGCAGCATTAAAACTTAAAACGAACAGAAATCATTACACACATGTGGGGTTAATCTCCTTCTAAATACGTCGCTGTTTACGCTCAAGTATTAGTAATTTCAACTATTTATTCTGCGGCCTTTGTCATTCAGGGGTTATTCTTAAAGAATTCGCGCTGGATTCGGGATCCTTTGTCTGAGAGGACTCGGGTTCGAATCCCAGTGTACCCAATTCTTCAGTTTGGGACGGGGGTCAGCGGCGTGACTCTGTAAGCTTAGCCAGAGTCGACCCAGCTCTAAATGGGTACCTGGAGAAATCTGGGGAAGGTAAACAGGAAGGGTGTGCGAAAGCACAGGATGGCTGGCCCCCAACCCCCCATTGCACTTCCTGGCTGAAGGGCCAAGAAACGGAGATCAGCACCGCAAGTACGGACTGTAAAGTCTAATGCCGTATCCTTTACCTTTACCTTTTTTTTTACCTTAAAGAATTGGGACATAATTTTAGCTTTAGTGTAAAGAGCGAGATATTAACGAGGGGGCAAACCCCCTCATATACGTAATAGAAATATACAAATATAGAAGTCCGTTACGTAAGTTAATTCGCAAGTTACATATATTTTCTACTAATAAAAACGTTCGTAAAAAATTAAAAGTTCTAGTTGCTTTTTTAAGTAACCAAAAGGTTGGAGGGCAGCTAGGCCTCCTCCCCCACCCCTTCGTTTCTCAAAATCCTCCGATTTTCAAAACCCTCTCAAAATATCTAAAAGTAGAAAAAAAAATCATTTTGAAAATGAAGTCGTCTTTGTGAATTAGCAAATTGTCAAGATGTGATACTGCCTTAAAATTATTATATTTTTGGAACAACCTAAAGAAAAATATTAAAACATCGTAATATTCGGGTATAAAGAGATGTAAAATTGGCGAGGGATCAAAAAGTCTTATTTTGATATCATTGGTGCTTTAAGGTAGATTTGTATTGAGGAGTAAATTGATTTCCTACCCTACATCACATACCATACTAAGTCGCAAACGTTCAATTAATTGGTTCTACGTGCTTTACTATGCCAGATTTGGTAATAAGAACAATCAATCTTATTCCAAAAAAGATATACCTTGTGCTTGAAATTTAGAGCTTTTGACATTACATTACTGTTGTAAAGCAAAATAAACACTGACGAGAAAAACAATTACTTGGCAAGTTTTTGATAGTCATTTATCTTATTATATCCAATGGATCTTAGCTCTCCGTTCTCTGTTTTGCCTTTGTTTCTTGTTTTAAGTCAGCCAAAAATTAAGAGCTGAGTGATTTTTCTGACGCAGAGACAAGACAAATCACAGTTTTTTGCTGAAAAGCAATGACCAAAAAGTTAATCAGAAATCAGTTCTGTCTCTCTTTCAACTGAAAAAAGTCGAGCCACTCAGATTGACATTTATTCGTTATATTCCACCCTATAACTGATTTAGAAATTAGTTACTGAGGCTTGTTTTAGAAGACCACGAGATTCAGAAATGATAGTGTGAAGTCCCCTGACATCCCTTGGAGTTTATTGACAATGAAAGATTTATTTTAAAATGAATTTAATAGTGAATAAATTTCGTCATATTTGCCAGGGAGGTATACTTGGTAGCGCGTGGAAAAAAAATCATTTAGTGAGAGTAGTGGAGTTGGATGGTCCTTACTCATGCCCCGTATGTCGAGAAACTGGCATGGACATGCTTCCGTTTATGACCCTTTCTCCCGAGATACAGGATTTAAGGTAATAAATATACATTTATATATTAACAATATTAAAATACATTTATATTAAGGATGAAGTTTGATTCCCATAAGCCTCATGACCACCAGAGGCCCAAAGAGCATCTTAAGAATCTTTCCTATGGTAACCTGGAGGGTCTCTTTAAAGCCAACAAGACTCAGGTTGTATAGTCTAAGCTAATTAATGTTTAAATACATCAATTAACATAAACAGAAAAGAAACAGAAGATTCTACATCCAAATAAAGCCTAACAGAACCTAAAAATAGAAACCAAAAAACTAAAACAAATAGTACCTAACAGAATACTACACTGCAAAAACGTTACGAGACCCAACCGTTAAAAAACTCAAGCTTCGAGCAATAACTCAAATTTTTGAGCTGGTTGTATCATTTAGATTTTGAAAAGATTTAGAAACATCTAAGATTTAGGCTAAAACTTAAGATTTATTATTATTCATTTATCTGTTAATCAAACTCCGTAAATTCTATTGAGAAACATCTTGATTATTTGTAAAATATTGTTGCATCTTCAACGTTACCATTCTTTGCGTGAAAATGTTTGGGTGGGCCCACCCTGTTATTTATTTTGACAGTATGTCTCTTACTGGACCATAAAATTTTAATTAAATATATTGATTGTCAAGCAAGATAAAGCATTGTTTTCCCAACATGGTCAGTAGCTATGTTTTTCTTTGTCAAATACTTAAAGATAGACAGAGATAACTTATCAAACAACTCCTTATTTTAATGGGTTAGACAATTACTAGGAGAAACAGTGTTGTCGTTTCTTCTGACAGGGTTTTTGTCCAGCTCTATTAGACATATGGATTTAGCAACATCCTACGCAGGAAAATAGCTGGGGATGTTTTGAAATTGCAGTTAACAACAATAATAGCTAAGTCTCCAACAAATTACAAAATACTGACTGTTATAAGGAGTGAAATAATTTCGACAAATCCTTGGAGGGGGGAGAGAATAATTGGAGCTGATTTTCCCAAATAAAGTGAAAATGACAGTGAAAATGAAAAATGAGCCATATAATACGATAAGGTCGAAGGTATAGCCTACTAAAAAAAAAATGATACGTTTCTCTGGATGCTTGAATTATGTGGGCTTAGCATAGTTTTCACGAGATTTTTGAAGACACTAAATTTCATCTGGGGGAGTGGGACAAACTGGATTCTGAGGGGGCATTTGCCCCCTCCCTGCCCCAGAGCAAATTATGTCCCTGGTTATAAGCGGAGTTCTGTTTTCTATAATGTTAGTGAAACACCAAACATAGTAGAGGCATTTGCAAGATTACAACTTTAATCTATGGTTTTTTTTTAATAAACAGACGTCGGAAAAAGGGCAGCGTTAAATAATAAATTAAATAATAGAGGATTCCAAAAAGGTAGTTTTTGACTTTTATACAAAAATTTGCAAACCTTTTGGAAAAACTTTTATAATTTTAAGCCCCTAGGACTTCTGTTCTTGGGATAGAACAAAATGAAAGTTTTTTATTTAGTTTTGTATCACGTTAAGCTTTAAACCGTCTGATTATTAACATCATTGACAATAAACATGACGTATTTGGATTTACCCTGATTTGATTCGACAGGGAAAAAAGAGCTTAACCGGCATACTTTTTCAAATAGAGAGTAGCTAAAGGAACGAAAAGTGGGATGAATTTATCGTAATCCACACCAGAACGGTGTATTCCACACCAGATACCACATCGGACCCAATGTGCCACATTGTAGCTACAAGTGAGGTTTAATGAATAAAGATTAATATGTAGGCTACATTAGTTCTGTAAAAGAGTACAAAAAAAATATAGTCACAATGACTTATTTTTTGATACAACAATCTAGCAATATATAAATTTATATATTTAATATGTAAATGTAATTGTAACATATAATATTTAATTATAAAGGAAAGACAAACCTCAGGCTGAAATTATCTCCTGACAGAGGCGGTTTTAAGCAGGCCTGAGGGGGTTCGTGCCCCAGGTCCAGAAATTTTAGGGGCATAAAATTTCAAACAAATAACTTAACGGTTATAATCATTTTGTAAATTTTGAAATTTTATTTTTGTCAAACAGTTCATGGTGACGAAGTGTAAATAAGGAGCGATGCGGCTCAACAGAAACCGAAACTGTATTATCGAAACCAAGACCTATATTATTATCAAACAGAGTTTTGATAATAATAGATACATAAAAAGAATTGAATTTTGATGCTTATTCAAAATATATAAAATTCATGAAGTTTAATGTAACCCATCAAAAGTTATGAGCCTGAGAAAATTTGCCCAATTTTTTAAAGAGGAGGGAAACACCCCTAAGCAATCGAATGATCCTAATGAGAATCACACCATAAGATTCAGAATGTAAGAGAACTCCAGTGTAGAGGTTTCTAACTTCCATAAACAATACATGTGGAATTTTAATTTTTTTTTTTTGCCAGAAGCAAGATCAAAGATGCGTGTTTATTTGTTTGTTTTTGTTTTTTGGTTTTTTTCCAGGGGTGATCGTATCGAACCAGTGATCCTAAAAGATCGGGAGAGGGCTCGTTTGATCGCAAATAAAAATTTCTAGTGTCTTTTTTAAGTGACCAACAACACTGGAGGGTAGATACCCCCTACCAACCCCTTTTTACCCAAAAATGTTTTACCAAAATTTTGAGATAGCCGCACGGTCACGGACGTGTCGAAACATCTAATAACTATGTCTTTGAGGGAAGGGCTGTTCATTGCTTATATATAGTTATTAGCTATTGGGAAGTATAAAGATATTTTCAAAGAGGGGATTTTCTAGTGGAGGTGCTTACGTGGGAGGATTTTTTCATGGAGGATTTTTTGTGGAGAAAGGAATTTTCCATTGGAGGGGAGCTACATTTCCCAGCAATAATTAAAAACTATCAGAAATCAAATAAAAAACTGAGCTTTTTCAGCTGAAAGTAAGGAGCAACAATAAAGCTTAAAACGAATAGAAATTAAAACCTTAGCGACTCCCCCATACCACTTAATTTTGAAGAACAAATTTTAGGAGGGTATTTTCATTGAAAAATACTATTCTTTGGGTATTTTCATAGGAAAATCTTAGAAACGAAAAAATAGCCACCTCCCCAAGATTTCGACGGAGAAACATTGTGCTTCCTCCACTAAGTTTTCACGAATTGAAACCACTGCCTTTTTTATGTTTCTAAAGTTGTTCATTTTTTATGTTTCATCTAGAATTGGAATTTGAAAATAAAGTACCACGTTCTAAAAGTTATGAGAACAGAAAACAATCCAAAAAATAACGAACAGCAGCCATATGAAAAACGAAGAATAACTACAAAGTAAGATTTCCCAGAGATTCGGAGCTTTCTTTACAGTTTTGATACTGTCGGTATCTTCTTTTTTTGTTGGTGAATCCATTGGGAATTCAGTAGATCTCCCAACAAAATTGACTGAGGAGGAAATACTGATCTCCTACCACCTAAAAGTGACACTCAGATGTTTGTAAATACTGATGCAGAAGATCAGTCAATGGGCTACTGAATCGTTTGTTCACCTAAAATTCCAAAGTACCATCTTTCTTGGGCAGCCAAAATACTGTTCTTTATTTGTCATTAAAAGCAGTAAGATGTAAAGTTTTAATTAAATGTAAAATTTCAGTAAGGCAAAGCTGGTTTTTGCAAAATACTTATCCAAAATTTGGTTATGAATTTTTCATCAACACTAGTGTTAGTTCCCACTCTTGTCTTACCTATACTCTTTAGGTAGAAGGTAAAAGCTATTCCTTAAATGTTAAAATGTTTTCTTTGGACTTTTCAAAAACTGTTTAAAGTCTTCAAAATTTCTAAGTTTATGACAATCTCAGGTATCAATGAGCTACTAAATATCTTGATGATAATTTTAGATTTGAAGGCCACTTAAATTGCCATTAAGTGTTACAAAATATAAGATTATATTTTATATTGATGCGGATTAGGTTCAAAAAGTCAATTGACAGACACGTGGTGGCTCAAACTTTGTCGGTCCTCCAGGATTTTGTCAAAATTACGCCACTGATCTAGACTACAGGATGGGTTAACTGCAATCTTGAAGTTTATTGAAGAAAATGAGTTCGGTCACATCGCAAATTAAGAGAGAAATATTTACTCTTCTATCTTTAAAATTCTCGATAGAAATTTTTCAATATCAGATTACTTTTTTTCTTTTAAATTTTATTGTAGCTGTATGTAGATTTCAGGATTTTTCATCGACAGTGTTGTTAGTTCCCACTCTTGTATGTTCATTATACTCTTTGGGTAGAAGTGCGATTTTTTGCGTACACCATACAAACCTGCTCTGTCAGCTCGAAAGCATGCAGAAAAAAGTGACAGTTATAGAGCGTTAAATAACAGGATGACAGCGACAAGAGGTGAACAAAAAAACCTATTATGTTCCGAACTGTTTTTGTTGGTATCTTAAAAAGAACTAGGTAGGAAACTATTTAACAATAGGATCCGTTTTTTAAGAATTTGCGGTATTATCCTGAGATGCTTCTCTTATGTAAATATTTTTTACTTTTTTTCTGCACAAAGAGTCAATAGTTTTTAGGTAATCATTCAAGTACTGTACAGTAAAAGTTGGAAGGCTTTTAAAAAGAGTTAGAAGTAAATGACTACAAGATCGTATATAACAGAGAAAGGCTTGCATTAACAAAAGATGTTTTTAGAACAGTGACACATCTGAGCGAAGAGTAAACAGAATATTGCTTTGAGGCAATAAATCATGTTCTGTATGGTCAAAATTAGAAGTTTTCAAAAAGGGCTACAAAGAAATAGCAGCAAGAGGGTAAGTAGCAGACATAGCTACTTCCCCAAGAAAAGATGTTTTATTTTCAAATAGTGATATATCTGCAAAATAAGTCAATAGGAATAGGTCTACTGCTTTTTGGCAGTGATTCAAGATCTGCATGGTAAAACTGGATGTTTTGTAATAAGGGTTACAAGGAAATGGCTGCAAGATGGGAAAAAACAAAATAACTTGCAATAAGAAAAGATGATATTTAAATGTTGATATATAGATTTGGAAAAAAACAATAGAATACATTTTTAGGTAAACATAACATTACACTTACCTACATTATTTTATAAATACTTGAACTCTATATTGTTGAAGTTGAATGGTTTTCAAAAAGGGTTACAAGGAATTAGCAGCGGAAAGGCAAGGAGCAGAGATGCCCACTCTCGCATAGAAAAGTTTTTTTAAAGTTACATATCTGCAAAAAAATCAGCAGTAATACTGTCTTCAGGTAACCGTTCAAGTTCTGGATGATAAGAGCTGGATAGTTTATACGAAAAAAGTTACAAGAAAATGCCTGCAAGAAGGGAAAGAAGGGTAATGGTTTGCAACAAGAGAAAGTGATTTTAAAATAGTGATATATATGAGTTATGAGTCAATAGGACATTTTTTTAGGCAATCCCTCAAGTTGTATATTGTCAGAATTGGATAGTTTTCAGAGAGAATCACGAAGAAATGGCTCCAAGAAAGTAAGCAACGAAGATGGCTTGCAATGAGATTAGTTGCATTTGAAATAGTAATGCATCTGCACGAAGACTCAACATAGAACACTTTTGCTAAACACTCAAGTTCTGCATGGTCGAAGTTAGATGGTATTTAAAAAGTGTTACAAGGAAATGACACCGAGAAAACAAGTAGAAGAGATGGCTTGCTATAGGGAAAAATGTATATCTAACAGTGATACATTTTCAAGCCATTCAGAGAACAAAACTGACCGTCACCATGGACGCTGACAGGCCGACCATGATAGTTAGTAATAACATGGAAATAGTGGCTAATTATACGGAAAGATATTTCCGAAACAGTAAAACATCTGCGCGTAGACTCAATACACAATGCTCTTTCGCTAATCACTCAAGTTCTGCATGGTCAAAGTTAGATGGTTTTAGAAAAGTGTTACAAGGAAATAGTAACGAGAAAATAAGCAGCAGAGATGGCTTGCTACAGGGAAAAATGGTTATGAAACAGTGATACATATTCAAGCCATTCAGAACAAAAAACTGATGGTTATTATGGACACTGATAGGCCGACAATGATAGTTAGTAATAACATGGAAATAGTGGCTAATTATAGAGAAAGATATTTCCGAAATAGTAAAACATCTGCGTGTAGACTCAATATAGAATGCCCTTTCGCTAATCACTCATGCTCTGCATGGTCGAAGTTAGATGGTTTTTAAAACGTGTTACAAGGAAATGGCAGCGAGAAAATAAGTAGAAGAGATGGCTTGCAATGGGGAAAAATGTTTATTAAACCATTCAGAAAAAATTCAAAAATTCAAGCCATTCAGAAAAAAATGACCGTCATCATGGACGCTGACAGGCCGACAATGATAGTTAGTAATAGCATGGGAATAAGGACTAATTATACGGAAAGATAATTCCAAAATAGTGACACATTTGCGCGAAGAGTCAATAGAATTCTGTTTTTAGATTTTCGTTAGAATTGTGTATGGTCAAAGTTGGTTGGCAAAAAAAGTTAATGCAATGGCTGTGAGAAGGCAAGTACTAGAGATTTGTACCAGTAAGAAAAGACAAAGCGATGTCTCAGTGATATATTTAGAGTCAATACAACACTAACAGTCAATTTAGTACTGTTTTTTGGAAGTCACAAAACAATTGACCACAAGACAACGACAGCATGAGAATAAATAGCATAAGAGTTTTGAAGTAGTAAAGGTGTTTTTGAAGTAACAATCAATAGTAGTATAGGGGTTCTGGATCCGGAGGACACCATCCCTAAGCCTCATTTTCATATAACCCAATCCTCATTTTCATATTCGAGCCGGCACCTCATTTTCAAAAACCTGCTAGGATATGATTAACATACATTCAACCTTCAAAAACAAAGATGAATAACCAGTTAAACAATATACTTGTCAGGACATGATTAACATATGTTCAACCTTCACAGAATAAGAGAAATAACCAGCTAAATAATACATCTGTAGAACATGATTAGCCTATATTCAACCTTTACTGAATGAGAGGAATGACCAGTTAAGTAAACCGGTTTATATATTCAAGAGTTTACTTCACTGAGTGAATATAAAGCGGGATTTCAAATGTATTATATTAAAACACATCGAGAATAGAGTTTTAATAATATTGAAATAAAAAAATAAAAAAGCTAACCCTAAAAACTGAAAAATGAATAAAAACAAAAAACTAAGTGCAAAAAACATATCATCACAGCGATATTATTTTTCTAAACCAAAAAACCACGAATAACATATGTATACTACTTTAATTTTGTACTTGCAAAAATATCAGAAGTGAATTTCTTTTGCTATTGGCTTAAACAAATCATCTTGTATATTTGAATGTGCACTTTAATTATTAACAGTGGAACATAAAGAAAATGACTGTCATCACTGGAAAGTGAATTATATTATGTTTGAGTATGATGAAAGCTTGTGGAGTACTACGTTAGGTCAGAAGAAATTTGTTAAGTAAATATGTAGAACTACATGTGTCATTATTTCAATAAGAATATTTCATTGAATTACTTTGTTTTGTTTCCAATATTTTATGCGGCCACCCCCGTGGTAATCTATGGCTGGTAATCGACAGTAGATTGTTTGTTGTATGTTTCGATCAATTTTAATTGTGCATTGGAAGGATAAACACTTGCATCATATTTAAAAATAAGTTAAGATGAAATATTCCACGAAAGTGTGTGGACGTGATAAAGCTATCGTTGCATTGAATGCTGACAAAGAAAAATATTTGAACTATGAAACAACTGCTAGAAGTAACACAATTTGAAATTTATGAGTGCGTTGTCAAAACAGTGTCAAGTTAGAATCCTTCGAAACTTCGAAAAGATTCAACTCTTATGATGGTGGTTATGCGAGAGTCTCAACAGACGTTAGTGCTCAAAGGGAAAGTAAACATAAAACTATTGGTTGATGACAAAGGCCAGCTTCTTGCTACTGCTGGTACCACTGATAGATCATATCGCCATCGTTCTGGTATTAGCATTCCAATTAACGGAAAGGGGGAAAAGTCTACTGCT
This sequence comes from Artemia franciscana, assembly GCF_032884065.1. Taxonomy (NCBI): domain Eukaryota; kingdom Metazoa; phylum Arthropoda; class Branchiopoda; order Anostraca; family Artemiidae; genus Artemia; species Artemia franciscana. Next base: position 5,965,068 of record NC_088865.1, read on the forward strand.
ATACCAGTATCATAAGCCATATCTTATCTATGTTCCGACACTGCAATTTATATAAAAACAATGTAGTAATAGACAATGAAATCACAAGTAAAACAAAAAGGGTATTGGCAGACAATATAGAAAAGGAATATAAGGATGTTTCAACCAAAACCAAAGCACTTACAAATGTAACTACTATCATTGACAGTTTACTCACAGATAAAGTCAATGAATACCAATAATGCCAATAATCAAAAGTGTGATGAGGTTATAGCTGAATCCATTTTAAAATTCATGTATGACCGAAAAACAGAGTAAGTGCCATGTCAATACAAAACATAATGAAATACTTTAAGGAATGGATTCAAAGCATTCATTTTTGAATGACAATATTCCAAATTCCTTTATTTGAATAGAAAATATTTTATGCATTACTTTGTTATGTTTCCATTATTTTAGAGTATGCTAGCAAGTCGAACGTTTAGACTGTTTAGTAAAAATGTGAAGATATAAAAAAAAAGAATTTTTAGAGACATATATACTACTATCGGGTTAATAGGGGGTATATTACAGTTTGATATAGAATAACAGGGACCTTTACCAAAGTGTGAGACAGATGATCAGGATTTTTTCTAAATCCACTAAGAAAGACAAACAGACGGCCAGAAATACCGGCACATAGAGAGAGACAGAAACACACAAACGCACACACAAACACACACTCACAGAGAGAGAGGGGGGGGCAAAGAGCCACTCAGACACACAGGATCAGAGTGAGAGAGGGAGAGGGAGAAAAGGAGATAGAGAGATAAACATATACAGACACACAGAATCAGACACAAAAACGCACAAAGATAGACACGAAGACAAGCAAACACCCGAAAAGTACAGAGAGAGAGAGAGAGAGAGAGAGAGAGAGAGAGAGAGAGAGAGAGAGAGAGAGAGAGAGAGAGAGAGAGAGAGAGAGAGAGAGAGAGAGAGAGAGAGAGAATTTAACAGTCGCTCAGACACACAGGAAGAGAGAGAGAGAAACATTCAAACACACTGAGTCACATACATAAACGCAAAAAGACAGACACAGAGACAAGCAAACACTAGCTTAGGCACGCAGGCACAGAGAGAGAGAGAGAGAGAGAGAGAGAGAGACAAGCAAACAGCCGCTCAGGAAAACAGGCACAGAGGGAGAGAGTGAGAGAGACAAAACACAAAGATTCAGACAGACAAACATACAAAGACAGACCCGGGAAAAAGCAAACAGCCACTCAGACACACAGGCACAGAAAGAGAGATAAATAAACAACCACTCAGCCATACAGGCACAGAGTGAGAGAGAGAAGCAAACACTCTCAAAACAAACAGACACAGAGAGACAAGCAAACAGCCACTCAGACACACGGGCACAGAAAGAGAGAGAGAGAGAGATAGAGAGAGAGAAAGAAAGAAAGACACAGACACAAACACACAGAGGCAGATCAAGAGACAAGCAAAAACCCACTCAGACACATAGCTACTGAAAGAAAGAGAGAGAGAGAGTGAGATGTCTCTGTGTCTGAGCGGATGTTTGCTTGTCTCTGTGTCTATCTTTGTGTGTTTTTGTGTCTGACTCTGTGTGTTTGTATGTGTTTTTGTGTCTGCCTCTGTGTGTTTGTATGTGTTTTTGTGTCTGACTCTGTGTGTTTGTTTGAGTTTTTGTCTCACTCTCCCTCTCTCTCTCTCTCTCTCTCTGTCTTTTCTTTTTCTTTCCTTTCCTTCCTCCATGTAAATATATTTTTTATTATCCCTTTTTTACAGGCGATGCAGCGTTTGAGGGAGTTCGTGTCTCATTGATTCCTTAAGTAAAACAGAAGGCTGTTTTAGCTGAAAGTAAGGAGCAGTTTTGAAACTGAACATACACAGAAATTGCTACGTATATAAAGGGGCTGTTCCCTCTTCAACACCTTGCTCCTCGCGATAAAGTTTCAATTTTGTCCCAATTCATCATACCAATTACTTTTAATCAGCAATGAAAAGCAATTTATGAATTAATTAGGAAAAGTATTTGAACACCTAGATATATAATGGTATGAAAAAAATTCAGCTCTTCTCTCTCAGACTTTGGTAAAAGTCCCTGTTAACCTATCTCAGATTCTAATAGACGCCCTACAAGCCCACTAGTAGCATAGTTTCGCTGAAAAATCTTTTTTTACATCTCCAACTTTTTATAAAATATTTGAATGTTCAACTTGGTAGCATAGCCTAAAATAATGGAAACATAACAAAGTAATGCATAATTATCTGTGACGATTTTACAACAGAAAAAGATCATATTTTTATTGAAATAAAGGAATGTCGAATTTTTTCATGAAAAAATACTCTGAATCAAATCCATGAAATACTACATTGTCTTTTCTCTTGACATGGCATTTATTCTATTTTGGGGTCGTTCATGAGTTTACACATGCATTCAGCTACAGCCTCATCCCACATTTCATCAATTCTACTATTGGAATTCATTGACTGTAACTGTTGGTAAACTGTCTACCAATGCCCTCTTTATTTTACTTGTGATTTCATTGTCTAACTACATTATTTTTACACAGATTGCAGTTTCGGCACGTAAATAAGATATGGTTTGTGATATTGGTGCAGCAGTAGGCCTTTCTTTTCCCTTTGCCTTCATTTGAATACTAATACCAGAAAGATGGCAATATGATCTTTCAATGGGTAACGTGTTACCACCAGCATTAGCAGGAAGCTGGCCTTCTTCATCAACTAATAGTTTCATATTTGCATTCTATTTTAGCACTAATATCTCTAGAAATATTACTCTCGAATATCGACAATCATAAGAGTTGAATCTTTCAACTATTTAAAATAGGTGAAATATTTAAAATATTAAATATATTTCAAATGTTTAAATAAATAACAAATAATAAGCTGATTTGTGTTTAATGTGTTGCGGGGAACTATTTCTTTTGTTGTATATTTATCTTAATTTTGTAGCTTTGTATTTCCATTGGCATGTTTTTGTTTTCCTTCCTCCTCTTAGTTTTTATTTTTGTAGTGTAATATTGTAACATTGTAAGTGCTAAAGTATGGAACATTGTCAGAGCTAATTTTTCATTTCGTAGCGCAATATTGTAACATTATAGTGCTAAAGTGTACCACCAGGCATGTACACTGGTGTGTGTGTAATTGTTAAATTTAAAAAATTATCTATCCATCTATCACGGTCCTGAAAACACACATATACATTTCCAACGATGTTACCACTAGTAGTTGTTTCATAGTTCAAATATTTGTCTTTCTCAGCATTGAATGCAACGATAACTTTATCAGTTGCCAGTACTTTCTTGGAATATTTCATCTTCACTTTTTTTCAATTGGATGTAAGTGTTTATTCTTCCACTGCACACTCAATATTCATCGAAACATATAATAAACCATCTACTGCTTAATACCAACCATGGTGTACCACGAGGGCGGGCTTCTAAAATCTTAGAAACATAACAAAGTAATTCAATGAAATATTCTTATTGAAATAATGGTACAGACAATGCAAAATATTTGTATAGAAAATTCATCTGGCGTAATATAGCACTCCACAAGCTTTTATCATACTCAAACACTATATAATTCAGTTTACAGTGATAACTGTCAATTTTTTCATTTTCCACACTTAATAACTAAAGTGCACATTCAAATACAATATCTTGAGATGCTTTTTTCAGCCAATAGCAAAAGAAATTCGCGTGTGATATTTTCGAAATACAATATGAAAATGGTATACATATATTGCTCTTGTTTTTTGTTTTAGAAAAACAATATTTGTAACGACATGTTTTTTGCTTAGTTTTTCCGTTTTTTCAAATGCTTTGACTTATTTTTTTTTATTTCAATGTTATTAAATTCTATTCTCGGCGCCTTTTAACATAATACATTCAAAATCCCACTTTATATTCACTCAGTGAAGTAGACTTTTGATAATATAAACCGGTTTACTAAACTGGCTATTCCTCTTATTTAATGAAGGTTGATTATATGTTAATCATGTCTTGACAGGTATATTATATAACAGGTCACGCCTCTTATTCAGTGAGGGTTGAATATATGCTTATCATTTCCTGACAGGTTTCTGTAAATTAGGTACCGGCTGGAATATGCAAATGAAGTTTAGGGTATAAGGAAATGAGGTTAAGGGATGGTGCCCTCCGGAACCAGAGCCTATATACTACTATCAATCAGTCTGAGAATAAAAGGCTATATTTTTCAGCAAACATTCCGAATAATCAAACAGTTCGTGGTAACGAACTGTAGTAAGGAGCGACCCGGCTCAATAGTAACCAAAACTCTAAAAAATTGAATTTTGATATCAATAGCTACATCAAAAGAATTGCATTTTAATGCTGATTTTAAATATATAAGTTTCATCAAGATTAGTATTACCCATCAAAAGTTACGAGCCTGAGAAAATTTGCCTTATTTAGGAAAATAGGGGGAAACACCCCCTAAAAGTCGTAGGATCTTAACGAAAATGACACCATCAGATTCAGGGTATCAGAGAACCATACTGTAGAAGTTTCAAGCTCCTATCTACAAAAATGTGGAATTTTGTATTTTTTGCCAGAAGACAAATCACGGGTGCGTGTTTATTTGTTTGTTTTTTGTTTTTTTTCTTTTCCCCAGGGGTCATCGTATCGACCAAGTGGTCCTATAATGTCGCAAGAGGGCTCATTCTAATGGAAATGAAAAGTTCTAGTGCCCTTTTTAAGTGACCAAAATAATTGGAGGGCATCTAGGACCCCTCCCACGCTCATTTTTTTCCCAAACTCAACGGATCAAAATTTTGAGATAGCCATTTTGTTCAGCATAGTCGAAAACCATAATAACTATGTCTTTGGGGATGACTTACTCCCCCACAATCCCTGGGGGAGGGGCTGCAAGTTACAAACTTTGACCATTGTTTGCATATAGTAATGGTTATTGGGAAGTGTACAGACGTTTTCAGGGGGATTTTATTTTGTTTGGGGGTGGGGCTGAGGAGAGGGGGCTATGTTGGAGGATCTTTCCTTGGAGGAATCTGTCATAGGGAAAGAAAAATTCAATGACAAGGGCGCAGGATTCTCTAGCATTACTATAAGAAAACAATGAAAAATAAACATGAAAACGTTTTTTCAAATGAAAGGAAGAAGTAGCATTGAAACTTAAAACGAACAGAGATTATTACGCATATGAGGGGTTCTAAAAATACTTTAGCATAAAGAGCGAGGTATTTAGGAGGAGATAAATACCTTGCTCTTTATGCTAAAGTATTTTTAGTAATTTCAACTAGTTATTATAGGCCTTTCTGATTCAGGGGTCATTCTTAAAGAATTGGGACAAAACTTACGATTTAGTGTAAAGAGCGAGGTATTAACGAGGGTACAAACCCCCTCGTATACATAATAAAAATATAAGGTTATGAAAGTTTGTTACGTAAGTTAATTCTTAAGTTACGTATATTTTTTACTAATAAAAACGTTCGTTAAAAATTAAAAAATCTAGTTGCCTTTTTAAGTAACCGAAAAATTGGAGGGCAACTAGGCCTCCTTCTCCACCCCTTATTTCTCAAAATCGTCTGATCAAAACTAAGAGAAAGCCATTTAGCCAAAAAAAGAATTAATATACAAATTTCATTTTAATAGTTTATGTGCGGAGAGCCAAAACCAAACATGCATTAATTCAAAAACGTTCAGAAATTAAACAAAAAAAAACTAATTTTTTTAGCTGAAAGTAAGGAGCGACATTAAAACTTAAAACGAACAGAAATTACTCCGTATATGAAATGAGTTGTCCCCTCCGCAATCCCTCGCTCTTTACGCTAAAGTTTGACTCTGCCTCAATTCTACTTTTTAAAACAATTTAAAGCATTAGCGTAAAGAGCGAGGGATTGCGGAGGGGACAACTCATTTCATATACGGAGTAATTTCTGTTCGTTTTAAGTTTTAATGTCGCTCCTTACTTTCAGCTAAAAAAATTAGTTTTTTTTTGTTTAATGACATTAAGGAGTGAATGAAATAATGTAATAAATGTATCCTAGAAGTGCCCGATTTTTGAAAAGAAATAAATTCAAATATCAATGCCTTGTAACGGTTAGTTAATATTTTCCAAACTTTCACATGAAATTCTAATCATTTTCCATACGAGCACCAATGACTACAAAACAATTAGACATGAAGGATAATTATTTTCATTTTCCTCAAAGAAAGTGAAGAAGCAAGATTTTTCGGGAAGCAGAAAAACTGTAGATTTATATTGCATTTGCAATGCATATGGCAATCTCCATAGCTAAAATTTAAAGGTTTAATTTTTTAAATCAGGTCTCTTCTTCAGAAATTTTTTCCTTTTTGACAAAAAAGTCAAATCTTTTTCTCTTCATTGGTAGCCTTGATACAGATTAAACAAAAAAAAGAAGTTTTCTTCTACTGAAAGTAAGGACCAACATTGAAACTTCCATATTTTTGTCGGCAGAAGCTTAAAACCTTTACAGTAGGTTTCTCTGATACGGTGAATCTGATGGTGTGCAAGCAGACAGATGACTCGCATAATATATCTTGTGACTAAAAATTTTGTTGTTTTTACTGGCGTAAAATTTCAGACAGGAGATTTTAAAAGCAATCAATTTTTAGAAGCAGGATATTTTACTCTTCCACAATTTAGGAATGACGTTAATTGGCTTTGTAGATGAATTTGTAACTCGTCTCAGACCAATGGAACTAAAGCACGCTTTAACCATAAAGTTATACGGAAGGAACCTGTCATTTCCTCTTTCTTTGAGATCACTGTAAAAGAAAAAGATCACAATTTACTTTTTAGCAAATAGTGTTTTTCGATTTCATCGCCTATGGAACAGAGGTCTCTCTCTACCAGACATTAACTGGTGCTAAAACCATTATAGCTCATGATTCGATATCCTTTCGATGCACCTTTAATCACTGTGATTTGTATAATAATTTGAATTGAGGAGAGTTAGGTACTCCCATCCCAAATACTTCAAAATCCTTCCTAACTGGCTCTGAAAAAATTGAGCCCATTGTAGTTGAGCAGTCTAACACTGTCGTAGTCTCTTTTGGAATCGAGTCAGAAACAAGGAACCTAAGCTAGTCATGAAACCCATTAGGCCCAAGATACTCTTAGCATTTTTGCGAAGTATTTTCTTACTGTTTTTTGGCGTTTTTTTCTTTTTTTTTACTCATTTCTGTCATAAGTTTAAAGGTCTGTCAGTAAGAACTTCAGAATATTCCTTCTAAAAACAGATTCACTTCCAAAAAATCTAAAGGTTTGGAAAATTTAATCACAAAATTTTTACGAATATAAATATTTATAGCTTATCTGACGTCTGCATAATACAACGGGTAGCTGAAGGCTAATTTAAGCGTGTTCTCCGGGGAACTGCTAAAATTTATATAATCGGTTGATTTCCAATAAATAGATGGGTTGAACGTTAGATGGGTTGAACGTTAGATGGGTGATATTTTTAATACAAATTTGAGCTGAAGGGGCAGGGGAAATTTTAATCTTACGGATCAAAAGTATGCATAACCTTTTATAGTTAACAGGGATAAAGCAATCCTTACCTTCGTTCAATAGAAACCTTTGAATAGCCTTCAAACGTATCTTAATCCACCTTTTTATTGAAATAACTGCATAAATGATTTTTGTATATCAAAGTGAATGGTGAAAAAAATATATATTTTGTTGTTGTTCAAAAAATTGGACTTTGCGAAAGCGCTAAGGATACCCTTGCATAACGAATTGATGCATTTTTTTCGTCTTCAACCAAGCGAGCCAACCAAGGGAGTCTAAGTACTTTGCGAGTTTAAGTTAATCCGAGGTCATTTCTCTTTCGTGTTTCAGGTGTCAAATATCGATGCGACCAGACTTAGAAACTTTTAACCTCATTGAGGTCTACCTTATCCTTTCTCCATTTCAAGTAAGTTTCAAACCTATCAGAGATAAAACAACTTCTGAGCAAATTTTTGGGTGCCAAGAATCGAATTATATAGATTTAGGTTCAATTTTTTCTGGTTAGGGGTCTATGTGGCCCAAGAACTTATGAGCCAATTTTCAAGCCTAGCGGAGACATATAATTCACGTCCCTATTTTCAAGCGTCTTGTTTTTTTTTTTTTTCAGAATTTAAATTTGGCATGAACAAAACTATTTGAAGCCCAAATTTTCTTTTTAGACTTTGGCTGAAATTAATTGCCCTGACCGACCGGAATTTTTTTTACCCTTTTCCGCGACGCATTATTGTTTTTCAAGTTTCTATTTCTGTGCATAGGAGTCCCCTGTTTTACAGGCCTCATTTTCTGAAAACCCGATAATTTTGGAATTAAAAGTTTTGGTAAAAACGTAAAAACGGTAAAAAAAATCTGTTAAAAGAGTTTCTGTACTATTATACGTCTTCAACATCATCAGCTGCAAAACTGTACTATTTCTAGCTTTAGGAGGTAAGTCCACAGAGACAATTTTCATGAGAATCTGGACGCGTGGTATAACTGGAGCTCTCTTGTGGAATTTATTTTACTAACCCCAAAACCAAAATTTATGTGTTTTCATACTCTTTTCACCCCTCCCCATCTATTAAGAAAATACATTTTTATTTACTTGCAATGTCAGTAAAATTTACTTTCAATTTTTTACTATTGCTTTACTTTCAATTTTTGAAATTGAAAATTTTCAATACAGAATAAATTATATCTGTGTAATATCGCAACTGGCATTTTGACGTTCTTCGAGCTGAGATTGGTGTATACCAATCAACAATTGGTATACATAAACTCAACAATACAACAACCATATTCTGGTATAACTGGAATTCTCTTGTGGAATTTACTTTACTAACCCCAAAACAAGAATTTATGTGTTTTCATACTCTTTTTGCCACCCATCTATTGAGTGAATGCATTTTTATTTACTTTCAATGTCAGTAAATTTTACTTTATTAAAATTGTCTTTAAAATTTTGTCTTTAAAATTTTACGATTTTCTACTTTCAATGTCAGTAAAACATATTCAGTAAAACATAGTCAGTACAGTAAACACATATATGTTTTACAGTCAGTAAAACATATATAAATCATCTTCAGCATCATCTGCAAGCAATATATACAATTTTAGAACATTTAATCTGACGCATAAAAACATAAAATTACTTTCTAAAAATTACCATCATCTTAAGTATGAACATTTTCTCCAGCTACTGCAATCAAGGATATGCATAGGAGGGAGCTTGGGACCCAGGCCTGCCCTCCCCCCAAAAATTTGAAATATCCCCATATTCTGGAGACTCCTAATCAAAATTCTTAAATACGATATATTTAATACCCCTCCCCCACCCAAAAAAAACTCTTGTCTACGTACCTGGATGAGGTCATATATCCTAGTGGTAGTGGTTAGTTCAATTATTCACCTCTAACTTACAGTGGTAACTGTCAAACATTAAACGTTAAAATCACCTCTGCGCATAAAATTTGATTATTATAAGAAAAAACGTGGTCATGCATATCTTTCAAGAAGTGAGTTCAAATGTACTGTGCAGTTGTAATAAATCAAATATAATTGGTGACGTAAAGCTATAAATAATGTATGATCGTCGTGTGAATCAGCATATACATTTTGCCCGTCCATGAAACCATTTATGCTTATCTGGCAGTAAGTCAACACTGTCATGTCATAACTGAGAGTTCGTGAGAAATGCTATTTCGGAGTTTTTGCAGTCCCAAATAATTCCTCAGAACCATTATTTCTTCTTAGGGTAAACAGTTACTTTCTCTAAAAACTTTCTTTGACATTTTAATGAGATTTTCTGAAATTAGCTCAAATATTCAACAATAGAAATATCACAAAGTTTGGTTTACCTAGCTCAACTACGTCCTTAAAAATACAAACAAAATTTGTTCAAAAAGTACATGTTTACCGTAGTGTTTCTGTTATGATGCGTTAAGATAGTAATTTTTTGCCAGAATCAGGAAACTACTCTAGATTGATTAATCAATTTCCTCTTTAATCAAATTAAAGAATAGAAATACCCAAAATACGTTTCTATCAGGCCTGAAAATTCAGAGTTTACCTGATTTTCGATTTCTAGAAAGTTTCAGTAAGATTATTTTTGTTGCCACAACAATCTTTATTATATTAGTAACTTGTCATCTTACAATGAAAATCCTTGTAAGAAGCAGTAAGTAGACCAAATTAAAGATACGACAACAGACTCAGTGATATTTCAGTCGAACTCAGTGAATATTTCGTCACAGAGCAACTATGAGCTGCTCTACGACGCTTGCAACTATTTTTTCGGGTAAAAAACGTCTATGTTCCCTTTAACGTTTATTGCCTGCTTTAAAATTAGGAGAAACTCAAAGTAGAAACAATAGGGAAAATTTTTTCAAGACACTGGAAATCAATTAAGTGGATATTTCAGCCCTATGTCCAAGAGCCGTCTTCAGCACAATACGAGAAAGAAGTATATATATATATATATATATATATATATATATATATATATATATATATATATATATATATATATATATATATATATATATATATATATATATATATATATATATATATATATATATATATATATATATATATATATATATATATATGTATATATATATATATATATATATATATATATATATATATATATATATATATATATATATATATATATATAAACTTACATTAAAATGTGAGAATTAAAACGAATAATTAAAAAAACAACTTTTTAAAACAGCCCTAGCATCTGTACTTCAACGAAGTTCAACCAGGACTTCCTGGTTGAGTTCTGGTTGAATTTGGTTGAAGTAAGGATGCTAGGGCTGTTTAAACAAAAAAATTAATAAAAAAATTTTAGTTTTAATTCTCACATTTTAATAGAAGTTTATACATATAAATTTTATTTCTTTCTCGTATTGTGGTGAAGACGGCCCTTGAACATAGGACCGAAATATCCACTGAATTGATTTCCACTGTCTTGAAAAGGTTTTCCCTATTGTTTCTACTTTGTGTTTGTTTCTTATGGAAAGGTAGTGTGGTCTTCGTTATGGTTTCAAAATTAGGAGACTCTGGAAACACATTTTATGTGCAAGATGCCACCATGAACACTCTGAAACACTGATGGATTGCTGTGTCCACAAAGCTTCTGAATAGTTTTCTGCAGCTATCTTTATGAAACATGAACATTTGACACGATGACTTTAACTGTTGAACTTGCTTGGCTGAACTCTTTGGCCTCTTGAGTCTATTCTAAGAATGGTCCCGGATTCGTACAAATTTTTTTGCAATAGTATTTTAAAGTACCTTTTTTAAAATTATAGTGCTCAAATGTCCTTATGCAGATCTTTTGCTTTTACACGTGCGTTTCACAGCCCGTCCGTGCTCGTCACCTGCCTAGTCCTTACTTAGTTCAATCCTAAGATGTTACTCAGCCCGTACTTGCCTCGTCAGTACCCGATATGTCACTAGTCATTACTTAGTTCAATCCTAAGATGTTACGCATATGTTCAGCACAACATACGGTTTGAAGAAACAATCTCCACAGGGCGATATATCCGGATGAAGCTGCAACGCAGAAGATGGTATTTCTTATATTCTCTTCCTTATGTGTTTTCTCCATCGAACAAGACAGAAAGGATGTGCGTCAACAAACCAATTTGTTTACAGTTAATTAGTCTACAGGTGCCCCAGCATAAAGTCAGCAGCTACCTTTTTTAACCTGTTTTATACACTGAGTATATAGAAAGAACATATTTTTGCCGTATATTACCAACTACAGTTCCTAATTATAATCATCTAAAACGAAACCAATTTGTGATATTTTCAAATTTCACTCAAATTGACCCTTTCAAAATTTAAATGTACCGATGCTCCCAAGAGAATTTTTCAGGAAAAACTCATTTTGTCTTTTTTTAGTATTGTTTTAATATAAACTTCTTTTTTAATCGATTTTCTTTTGCTTTTGGTGTGCGTGTTAATTGTGTTGTAATTGTAATGTTTGTAATGTAATTGTAATTGTAATGTTAATGTGTAATTGTTAATTGTAAATTTCAATTAGTGATACACTTAATTCGGCCTTTGGCATTTGTACTATAAAAACCTCTTTCATCTCTTATGCCAGACTTTTGAATTACAACGTTTGAGTTAAAGACTTGGCATCTCTGCAGAAGAAGCAAAATTGAAGAATCTTGATGAAAAAATGCGTCTAATCCATCCAATCTTTCTTCTATTGAGACCATATGGATGCAGCTTATAAACCCTAAATCCTTCCTTTTGGTATTCAAACTATTAAAAAATCTTTCTTTTACATGCTATCACACGTTTGCTTACCTAGTCTAGATGCTTTGAATTCTGTTTTGTATAGAATTGCACAAAGCAATCTCTTTTCCTGATCCTTATTTACAACTCCAACCGTCAAAATTGTATTCTTAATCGTCCCCTGTGTACAGTGAATTCCTTTATGGTGGATTTGGTGAAGAATCTCAGCTTTGTTGAAGATTTTTTTTTTCTCTCTCGTTTTGCTTCATTTTCAAAACAAAACTGACCGGAAAAAGAATTTGTCAAATTTATAAAATAATTTTTTTTAATTGATAGGCATACAAAATTGTTGAAGGGGGTAGTGGGTAGGAGTAGGACCATATCCAGAGAGGGTGATACCCGGTTGGACCCCCTTTCCCAAATTTCATTCCGACTCATATTCAAGTAACAAAGTTAGATGTAAACACATTTTTGTTGAACAAAAAAAAAACAAGTTTTTTTGCTACCCTTCCCCCAACCAAAGTATCCCCTGCAAAAAAACCTGCGTGGGAGTACACGGGGGTCGTTGTTCAGGTTATATTTTGAATGGGAGATGGGAAAGAATGAATTAGTCAAAAAGTAAAAACAAAATAGAAAAATAAAATTTATTGCTATTGATAAAATGTTTAAGGTGATTACACCACTCGTGTACGCAAGAGCAAGGGGAGGGCAATTTTTGGGGGAGAGAGGGGATGGATTCAGGAAGAGGGAGTTTTAAATGTAATAATAGTAAATATTTTATTTGATAATAATGGATAAGATTGCTCAGAAATTTGTGAAAAATACTATTCTCGAGGGGAACTCCTTCCCGCTCCCCCCAACCAAGTCTTACCAGGCCCAAAAGATTTCCCTTGGGCTCAGAAAACCGAATTTTAAGAACTTTCTACAGATTGTTTCGGAAAAACACAATTTGAAAACATGTGTTTCTCCGGTATCCCCAAGATACAACTTGTTGCTATACAAGAGTGAAATTCCCAAATAAACAACAAAAAACTCTGAATTTTTAAGCAATTTAGACACTTTATGTCTTTGGTGTTCAGCATTTTTAGAAAAATAAATTTTAAAATTATATTTACTTACAGTTATGGGTGCATCGGATATTGGGAAAAATTGTGTATTAGACGTGTCGCTTTCAACTCTTTTTAGCCATTGAATAAATGGCTCATCATCTGATTTCACTTTGCATTGAAGTTTCACTGTGGTCCCTTCCACTGCACTTTGGCTGGACACCAATTCTTCACTAAACTCTGGCTGACGAGGTTCTCGATCTGTAAGAATGGTTTGGTGTAACCGTTTCACCTTTATCTTGAAACCAGCCAAAGAAACCCATGGACCATGGGTATAAGAGAAGAAAAAAATATTTTATGTACTCTTATGTTAGGATTGAAATTTTTTACCCTCTTTCCCGGGGCACCAAAACCAATGCTTGCCCCCTTACCCTTCCCCCTAAACAAAATCATTATATTTTAATGAGCCCCCTCTCTCACGAGATTTCAATATATTTTTTTTATTTAGCGTTTTGATACCATCATTGGTTGTAAGTCCTGATTCATGTAGTAGCCCCGAATACTAAAAAAAAACAATATTACACCAGCTCAACCAAAGTAAGGTAAAATAAAAACTTAAAAATGCGGATTATTAAAAAACCAAAAAGCCTACGTTGCAAATAATCAGAAGTTCTGTTAACCAAAGTTTTGTGTATGTTGTGTACAGTGCTCCTGAATTGTAGAAATGATGAATAGAAAAATTATTTTCTATTGGTTAGTTCTTGATCTGTAAGAATGGTTTGGTATAGCTGCTTTACCTTTGTTATGAAACATAATAAACAAAATGTATACTCTTTTGTGAGGATCGGAAAAAAAATACTAGTTCCCAAAACACAAAAATCAGTGTCTCCTCCTCCCCCCTCCCTTGCAAAATAGCTAAATTTTACTGACAGCGGACTATAAAAAAAAAACTCTAAAAGCAAGAAAAATCGCTTGTCTTTAAGTGACCGTTGAAAATAATCAATTTTTTTTCAGATTAATGATTGGCTGGGAGTTACCGACAATACCAATCATATATGCAGGGATACACGATTGATTTCATCAATATATGCTTCTAAATACCGCTTCAGTGGCTGCTTAACTTTTATGATCCGTGCTCCCTTCGCCTACCCTCTTTTTTACATTTAAATTCCAGCTGTTTATGCACTACATGACCCATTTGAGCTGTGGGAGGTACCGTCATCCTTAACTCACATTATTATAATAAACTGACAATTTTGGAAATTTTCCTTTCCCCTCTCAATTGCAGTCGATATAAATGAACACTAGAAAGACTTGAAACGAAATGAACTCTCTTCCCTTCCCGTAAAAAAAAGTAGTGGTACCCAAATAGTTACTTTTATTTAAACTATTCAACATCTCAATAAACTAGGAGCAAAAATCTAAATCTCTAGCCCCTTACCTACGAAAGACTTCAAACACCCTCTTTTTTCATCGGAACTACAACTAACCTGGTTAAACTAAACAGGGTCTTAAAAAGCGTTAGAAGATTTTGAATTTCACTTCAATAGAATTCAACCAGATGATGCTATAGCTAAGGCGGTGAAATACACTCATTTATTTTTTGTGAATTGCTTCATTGAACATCTTAATAGTATCATTAGTTGAAGCCCCAATTCACGAATTAGCTCAGAATACCAAAAAAGATTTTATAGAAGATCAACCAAAATAAGGTGAAATATACTCTTAAAATTGCAGTCTTAAAAGATTGTTAAAACCCAATAAGACTTTGTTACAAATAGTCAAAAAGTTATGTTGGCCAAAGTTTTGTGCAGGCTGTTTTAGTACTTCCGCTTTGCAGGATTTATCCTGACATTCAGGAATTTTGGGCTAAGGCAGAACTTCCTACAGGATTTTTGAGAATCCAGGATTTTTTTAAGGTTTCTGGAATGTTTGGTGTTTGTTTATGAATTTACTGCTGACTTGAGCAAAGATTTGGGATTTAGAAAAGAATAATCATGGTGGAAAACCATAATATCAGCAGACAATCTTTGCGCCCTTCTTCTCGCCACCCCAACACCTAGTTGGTGGGGCGCTTCGCGCCCCCCCCCCAAGCCCCCTCGCGCGCGTAAGTCGTTACGCGCCATATAAGTTACGCGCCATTGTAGTTGTGTCCCTGTGTCCCACCTGTGAATAGAGATAGATATAAATATATGTTTTTAACTACGTAAAACATGCGAATATACAACATTCTTCGCTGTCCCATTGTCTGTGCATATAAATAGATTGTCAGGTTTACTGACTCTTGAACATGCAACATATAATTGTCCATGGGAAAAACAATCCGTATTCAGATCTATGCCTCATTATTCTAATGATGTGTCCCTGTGTCCCGGTCGTCATTTATATCCCCTGTGTCCCGGTCATCATTTGTGTCCCGGTGTCCCAGTTTGTAATTTCTCTTTGAGTGCCCCTGTCGTCATTTATATTCCCTGTGTCCCGGTGTACCGGTCGTCATTTGTGTCCCGGTGTCCCGGTCTGTAATTTCTATTCGAACAATCCCTGTGTCCCGGTCGTCATTTATATATCCCGCCTGTGCCCCCGGCGTCCCCGTTGTAGTTGTGTCCCTGTGTCCCGGTCGTCATTTATATTCCCTGTGTCCCGGTCGTGATTTGTGTCCGGGTGTCCCAGTCTGTAATTTCTCTTTGAGGTTCCCGGTCGTCACTTATATTCCCTCTGTCTCGGTCTAATGACGTTACCGTCATAGCAAAAATGACGACAACTAATTTCATGACGTCAGTCAACACAGAAACATGACGTCACCTGATCCACAGATCCACAGACAGACAACTTATTTTTATATATATAGATGTATACCCTTCAATTGTGAAACAAATAATTGTTCCCTCAAAGATTTTACGAATACCTTGTTTTTACATCTCAGCAAAAATATAAAATTTCGAGAGATACCCGTTCACTTCGGTATTTTGCGATATCAGCATGAAAATACAAGCAATAAGCGTCACAAGAGAGAAATTTTTAGAGGTGCAAAAGCGAATTTTAAGAGGTGTAAACGAATGCAAGAAACTAAAAGTGTGGCAAGAGTGAAATTGTAAGAGGTGTTATTTAGTACTTGTTAAGACTTCTTGAGAGAACTGCTATTCCTTTTCAGATGGACAGTGACCCTGGTGCTAGCTATCCCCTCAGGTATTTCGTTTATTAGTATTATATGTTCAACAACAACAACAAATATAAAAATAGTCATCCCCCAGAGAACTTCATTGACCGAAAACAGGGAACGAAAAATAAAAAATAAATCAATAAGAAAAATAAATCAAACAATAAAAAGAAAAAAAAGCAACCTCATACCATTTATCAGACGAGATTAATCGGTTAATTAACTTAAATTAGACGATACTGGGCTCCAAACACCAGAGTAAAAAACTCAAATAAAAGATAGGAAGGTGCCCTAGGCTTTCACAACCAACTCAAAATGAATACATAACCAGCCTTATACCACCCACTCAAAATTTGAACGGAACTAATAAAGTAGAAACAGAGTTTCGACAGAATTCTGACTTTGTGGGATTTTTAGACCTTCGGTTAAATTTCTATGAACTTTTAGGATTCAAGGCTGGAAATTTGAGGGGAAGCAAGAGTGGGGACTGAGTGTGTTTGCTCGCACGTGTTTTGCTATGTATATTTTAAAAAAGTTGAAGTTTGTGTGGGTTGAATGTGCACAGGTTGTGTTTTACTGGGTTGCATTATTGGGTAGCCCAGTTTGGCATCCATTGACTCCTGTTATGTTGGTTTAGTTATATTTGAGTTGAATTTTGTAAAATAAACTTTTGGCGTTAAATTCTAATTATTTAAGATAGATGAGAGATCAACAAGACAACAACAACAATGACAAGAGATCAATGTCACATGTTTTCTCTAATTAACTGCTTGTTACAGTTAAATCAATATCTCGGTTTCTATTTTGAAATTATTATACAACCTTTGTGTTTCTCATCTTAAGTTAAAAGTATATTTGTATAACATTTTCTGAGTTGTTTCCACGAGTAAAAATGTTTCCACGAGTTCTCTTTTCGCCATGGAAGAATTAATGGCTTATTTTTCTAATAGATTCTTAGAGAGTGCACTCCAGAGAGCAAACTGATAACTTTATTCTCCAGACCTTTCCAGAAAATAATCTGTTTATTATTCTTTCTAATTTTCAAATTCTCGATTTAACTTTTGCCCTGTCTTTCTGTCCAAATATATAAAAAAAAGTCTAACTTAAAAAAGTAAGGTGTTTCTGTAAAAAAAAAATGGCAAAAATTGATCCCTTAAAAGACTAAAGCCCATTTTTTTATTATCAAAACTCCTTTCTCTTTTCCAACAATGGAAAAAAAAATACTTTAGTTAATATATTTATGTACCCCATACCCCACCTAAAAAAAAAACATGCATTTTTGGGACTCCCAATAACTTAAAATATTAGTAATGAAAGATTTATAAATATAATTCACTACGGTATATTGGTGTGTGACATTTATTGAATGAGATTATGCATGGCACACAAAACAAAACGCATTTCTTTTTGTGTTATAGCTTAATTTTGACCATTGTGACCGAACGTAGAGGGCCTTAGAGAGCATCGGTACGTAGAGGGCATCGGTAGAGTCCTTAGACGGCACAAATTCAAAGGAACAATATTTGTGATATTTCAAAAATATATTTCACTCCTTGAAACCTTATTAAACCCTTTTGCTCCTTTTTAAACGTTTGACCCTCCCCCTAGGAAATTTTATCTCATATACCCATACGAAAGGTTTCAACAGTCATCCATAATAGTATTAACCCCCCCCCCCTTATCAGGATTGTATAAAAATGATGTTAGTTTTGATTTAAAATGGAATAATTGCGGGCATCAGGTCAAGGCAAATTGCTTTGAATAAAGCGTTGTAAGTTAGTCTGTTTAAATTGGTAATACGACCGATGAGAATTTGGAATTTTCTCCTAAAATAGGTTTCCAAGATTCTGAAATTTAGAAAAGGTCAAAATATTGTGTAGCCTACGATCTAGAGGCCCTAAGCCGGGCTGTATCCGGGATTTTAGTTCAGGTGGAGGGGGATACCAAAAAGAAACTTCACAAAACAGAACAAAAATTTGTTTACATGCATTTTGTTACTTTTGTGCAAGTCGAAGAGCAATTTGTTTTTTGGGGGGAATCAAACCGGGAACCCCCCGGGTGCCGCCTGGTCCCATGTATCTGATTCTCCTGGTAAGAGAGAAAATTTATAATGAGTGAAACAAAATATTCAAGCAAGATTTATCAGTCGAAACAGTGTGCCTGTATACAAAATATCCTATGTGCCCGATAACTAATTTATTTTAAGTATTTAGTTAAATTAGCTTAAATTCAATAAGAATTAAAGTGAATTATAATTAAAACAAAAATAAAAAATTCCTGCATGAAACTGATTGCTGCTTTAACGTTGTAAAGATTAACTTAAAAGATAGATTAAGGCGAAAAAAAAATAGGAGACAAACAAGCTGCATTACAAGCTGATATTTTTTTTAAGTATAATTTTTACGTGCATAAATATGATATTTTTTTTAAATGATGAAGTTTTTTACTTTGTTTGGTCATTGGAACAGAATGGTAACATTTTTTGTCCTTTGCAAGGCATATTTTATTTTGATGTCTATCCTACGTCATTACTACCACTCCAGTGGATTTTCACGAAGTCTTGGGATATCAAACAGTTCGTGGTAACGAAGTTTAAGTAAGGAGCGACCCTGCTCAATAGCAACTAAAACTCTAAAAAATGGAATTTTGATAACAATAGATACACCAAAAGAGTCGTATTTTTTATGCTGATTTCAAATATACAAGTTTCATGGAGTTTAGTCTTTCCTATCAAAAGTTAATAGCCTAAGAATGTTTGCCTTATTTTCGACAAAAGGAAAACACCCCCTAAAAGTCATAGAATCTTAATAAAAATAACACCACTAGATTCGGGGTATCAAAGAGCCCTTTTGTAGAAGTTTCAAGCTCCTATCTGCAAAAATATTGAGTTTTGTATTTTTTTTTTTCAGTTTTTGAATTGAATCTTGATCATGGATGCGTGTTTATATGTTTCTTTTTTTCTTTTTTGTTTCTTCTCAGAGATGATCGTAATGCCCCAATGGTATTAGAATACTGTGAGAGGGCTAATCAGAACAGAAATTAAAAGTCCTCATACCCTTTTTAAGTGACCAAAATTTGTAGGGCAACTAGCCCCCCTCCCACACTCATTTTTTCCAAAGTCACTCGATAAAAATTTTGGGACAGCCATTTTTTCAGCATAGTCGAAAAACCTAATAAATATGTCTTTAGGTGTAAAATGATCTCACAGTCCCCGAGGGAAGGACTGCAAGTTGTGAACTTTGCCCATTGTTGACATACAACACTTGTTATTGGGAAGTATACAGACACTAAGGTGAGGTTTTGTTTGGGGTGGAATTCTATTGGAGAATCTTCTTTGGGGAGTAAATATTCAAGGGGAAAAGTTATACTGGGGGGTTTTGACTGAAACCCCCCATAGGAAATTCTTTTTAGTTTTACATTCTCTTTGCCAAATTTTCTATGTAGAGATATTCCTGGGGAATTATCTAGGTTTTTTTTTCACGAGTCTCGTTTTCTGCGAAATAATTTCCACGGAAGGAGGCTTTTCTGGAGTGATCGAGAAACCGATTAGAGATTAAAGTATTATTCAAATGAAAGAATGACTCGTTCACAAGCGATTTGACATGGAGGGTATTCTCAGGATGGAACCATAAGGAGGAAATTTGAAGGGGGAGGGTGCACTTTGTGTTGGGTGAATTTTCCACTGAGGAGTTTTTCTTTGATGGGGAGGGGTTTATTTCATAAGGGATGATCCGGATTTAGCGGCATTATTTGAAAAACAAACAGAAATTATGCCATTTGTGAAGGGTTGCCCCCTCCTCAATATCTTACTCTCTACCTTGACAATACCAATACCCCAATACATTGACCTTTTCTAAATTTCAGAGTCTTGGAAACCTATTTTAGGAGAAAATTTCGAATTTCTTCGGTCGAATGACCAATTTAAACAGACTAACTTGCAACGCTTTATTCAAAGCAATTTGCGCCCTTACCATTAGGGGTGCCTGTGGAAACCCCGATCGGCAAGGGGATTGAGAAATAACGTTCATTGTACTTTGATTTTGGTAAAAAAATATTTTTAGTCTTTCCTTTACAGGCAATCACTGGTTTAAAAAAATAACCCATGTGTTTAATATAATGACGCCAATTCACGGAAATATTTTTTTTTTAGGAAAATACAATATACATCTCAATATTCAGGTGGGAGTATTTTTTATACAAGTGTATTCTTCTATGAAAACATCAAAAAGAGTATCTTCTTTTAGTCTGATTAGGGGCCAAAATCCCCACCCCCCTCGGAGTTGACCCCCTGATTTTATATCTTGGGTATTAAAACTGAAAAAAGAGAAATGATTACGTGTATGATGGGGTTCGCCCCCTCGTCAATACCTTGCTCTTTACACTAAAGTTAAAATTTTGTTTCAATTCCTTTTTAATGGCCACTGTGTCACAAAGACCATTAAATTAGAATAATTAGCTCTTTTAAAGTAGTAAAAAAAAACTTTAGTGTAAAATGCTTTGAAAACGTCCGTATGCTTCCTAATAACCAATACTAATATGTCTAAATGATGGGCAAAGTTCATAACTTGAAGCCATTCTCCTGGGGTCTGTGGGGGATTGAGTCATCCTCAAAGACACAGATATTAGATTTTTTTTTACTATGCTGAACAAAATGGCTATCTCTAAATTTTATCAGGTGACTTTGGGAAAAAATGAGCGAGGGAGGGGGCCTAGTTGCCCTCCAATTTGTTGGTCACTTAAAAAGGGCACTAGAACTTTTATTTTCCGTTCGGATGAACCCTCTTGCAATATTCTAGGACCACCGGGCCCCTACGATCACCCCTGGGGAAAGGAAAAAAAATAACATGCATCCGTGATCTTTCTTCTGGTAAAAAATACAAAATATCACACTTTTGTAGTTAGGAGATTGAAACCTATGCAGTAGGGCTCTCTGATACGCCGAATTTGATGGTGAGATTTTCGTTAAGATTCTATAAGGTGTATTTCCTCCTTTTTTCGAAAATAGTGCAAACTTTCTAAGGTTCACAAATTTTGATGGATAAGACTACACTCAATGGAACTGGTATATTTGAACTCGGGATAAAAATCTAATTATCTTGATGTATCAATTGGTATCAAAGTTCTGTGTTTAGAGTTTAACCCAAAAAATTGGAGGGCAACTGGGCCTCCTCTCCATCCTTTTTTCTCAAAATCATTCGGTCAAAACTATGGGAAAGCCATTTAGTCAGACAAATAAATATGCAAATTTCGCTTTAATTATTCATCTGCGGAGAGCCGAAATCAAAACATGGATTAAATAAAAAAAACGTTCAGAAATTAAATAAAAGAACACAAGTTTTTTTTAACTGAAAGTAAGGAGTGAAATTAAAACTTGAAACAAACAGAAATTACCCCGTATATGAAAGGGACTGTACCCTCTTCAACGCCCTGCTCTTTACGCTAAAGTTTTTACTGTTTTAAAAAGTAGAGTTGAGAGAAAGGGTCAAACTTTAGCGCAAAGAGCAAGGGCGTTGAAGAGGGTACAGCCCCTTTCATATACGGGTAATTTCTGTTAATTTTAAGTTTTAATGTCACTCCTTATTTTCAGTTAAAAAAAACTTGTGTTTTTTATTTAATTTTACTATATGTTGAACTTATTATATAGAATTTTTTGGTAATATATGTTATTACAAAAGCAGATATTACTTCAGGCCTGAGCTGAACTCTGTTTTTTCTGATTCCCCAGAGCATTAGGGTTTCTACCCCTTCCTGGTACCCTCTTTATGGCCCTGCATAGGATCAATAGAAACAAATGTTTTGGTTTCTGATTCATTTTTCTTACCTAGACAGGGCTCGTGTAAGAAAACCATTAATCTCGGCAGTTTGTTTGACATGGACTAATACTCAAGAGTAATATATTCCAGAAGAATTTATTTATCTTTTGTAGCATTTTGCAAGATGTATTCGTAAACAATTTTGTATTTCAGGCCGAACTTTTTTGGTCTTGCTCTACATAGGCTATTGACAATTATAGCCAATAATATAGGCTATTTACAACTACGAAGAGCTCAGATGCTTCGTGAAGGGGATAAATGCTAGGCTCTTAAAAAAAAGGACAAATCTCTATAGACATGTTTTTTTTTTACCTTTGACTTTTTTGAGCAAGTTGGCCATTTTAAAACTTCAATCGAATCTTTTTGGAGGGAAGGGAACTAAAAAAGGCGTGGGAGGAGGATAGAATCTTCTGTTGCATTTTGCAAGATATAATTCGTAAACAATTCTGTATTTCAGGGCGAACTTTGTTGGTCTTGCTCTACATAGGCTATTAATTATAGCCAATAATATAGGCTATTTACAACTAAGAAGAGCTCAGATGGTTCGTGAAGGGATAAATGCTAGGCTTTTTCAAAAAAAAGGACGAATCTCCATAGACATGTTTTTTTTTTACCTTTAGACGATTTTGAGCATGTTGGCTATTTTAAAATTTTAATCGAATCTTTTTGGAGGGAAGGGAACTAAAAAAGGCGTGGGAGGAGGATAGAATCTTCTGTAACATTGTGCAAGATATAATTCGCAAGCAATTCTGTATTTCAGGCCAATCTTTCTTTGTCTTGCTCTACTAAGGCCAGTGACAATTATAGTCTATAACATAGGCTATATATAACTACGAAGAGCTAAGATGGTTCGTGAAGGGGATAAATGCTAGAGTGGCCTTAATCAAATAGTTTCACCAATTTTTCAGAAAAAAAAAATATTGAAGATTCACTAATTTAGTTTAATGAATCCAAAGGTTGACCGTCACTAACATAGGGTGTATTCCAGGTTCGACAAAAAGTTAATAGGATTGAACAATAATTAAATGTTTCGTTCCAGGTGAGAGCAAATTAACAGACGGAACAATCGGAAATTAACTTTGTATTAAACTGGACATTGAAGTTTTGTCAACATGGTTAACTACCATCTTTATTGTATTAACTTCTGCAAAATCATTATGAAATTGGGTAAAATTGATGCAAATGGACAATCTAATAAAAATTAATGGGTATTAAGACATTAACACTCATATATTTCATATTTTACTCATTACACATTAGAATTGCTCATATTTTAATAAACATTATAATACATATAAAGTAAATACAACGTTCCGGGTTCGGAGTTAGTTTGCATCAAGTTTGAAATAAAACCACGTTATCATATCACTAGTATCAACCACGGTGATATTAACATACCACTTTTTTTCGTTTTTCGACCCTCTTTGTTTAGTTGCAACCTCTCTAGCTGTGGTTTACTTTTTTACCAGTGGATATAGTTAAATTTAGTTGCACCGACGGTTAGTTTACCTTTGTATTAATATCATTGTTTAATGTAAAGCTTACCTGTGATTTCTACGAGAAAAGTAGCATTTGAAGAGCCAAGGGGGTTCTTAGCCAAACATAAATACTCTCCCGAGTCCTCTATTCGGACTTTGTCAATCTGTAAAGTCCAACGATTTGACCTTTTATCCTCAGGAAGGAGTCGCCCATCCTAAAATAGAAACAACTTCTAAGACCTTAGTGTCTATAATTTCTAAGAATACAGTGGCTAAGTTTGACAAAACAATAAAAAGGGTTGTCTTTTTCACCGTTGTTTAGGGCATCGTCTATTTTATCTCTAGTTTTTTAAGGTTTATCTTCTTATATCGTTTTGTGGAATTCTGCCTATATTTTCTTATTCTTCTTCTGGCACTGAGGAAGGTTGAGCAGAGATTTTGACCAAACTATTCACATTTCTCTCCTTTTCACCCTCTCTTTCATCCTCTCTTTTCTCTCTCTGTCTCTCTCTCTTTGGTTTTCGTCATTTTCTTCTTCGCTGTCCTTTTTTTCTTGTCCTGAAATATCACATATGACAAATCAAGGCATTGTCTCTTTTTTCTATTTTTTTCTCTTTTTTCACTTTTTTCACGCACTCCTCTCCTTTTTCACTCTCTCTTTCATTCTCATTTTTCTCTCTCTTTGATTTACATCATTTTCTTCTTCGCTGCCCTCGGTTTTCTTGTCCTGAAATATCAAACAGTTCGTAGTAACGAACTGTAGTAAGGAGCGACCCGGCTCAATAGTAACTGAAACTCTAAAAAACGGAATTTTTATAACAATAGTTATATCAAAAGAATTGAATTTTGATGCTGATTTTAAATACATAAGTTTCGTTAAGTTTAGACTTACCCATCAAAAGTTACGAGCCTGAGAAAATTTGCCTTATTTTAGAAAATAGGGGGAAACACCACTTAAAAGGCATTGCAACTTTACGAATATCACACCATTAGATTCAGCGTATCAGAGACCCCTGTAGTAGAAGTTTCAAGCATCTATCTACAAAAATGTGGAATTTTGCATTTTTTGCCACAAGACAGATCACGGTTGCGTGTTTATTTGTTTGTTTTTTTGTTGTTTTTTTCCCAGGGGTGATCGTATCGACTGGTCCTCGAATGGAATCCCACTGATACTAGAATTTCGTGTGAGGGCTCATTCTAACGGAAATTAAAGTTCTAGTGCCCTTTTTAAGTGACCAAAAAAATTGGAGGGCACCTTGGCACCCTCCCACGCTCATTTTTTCCCAGAGTTACCGGATCAAAATTCTGAGATAGCCATTTTATTCAGCACGGTCAAAAACCCTAATAGCTATGTGTTTGGGACGACTTACTCCTCCAAAGTCCCCGTGCGAGGGGCTGCAAGTTACAAACTTTTACCAGTGTTTGGACATAGTAATGGTTATTGGGAAGTGTACAGACGCTTTCAGGGGGATTTTTTGGTTGGGGGTAGGGGTTGAGGAGAGGGATTTATGGGGGAGGATCTTTCCATGGATGAATTTTTATGGGGGAAGATAATTTCCATAAAGGGGGCGCAGGATTTTTTAGCATTTTTTAAAGAACAATGGAAAAATATGAAAAAGTGTTTTCAACTGAAAGTAAGGAGCAGCATTAAAACTTAAATCGAACAGAAATTATTACGCATATGAGGTGTTCACCTCCTCCTAATACATCGCTCTTTACGCTAAAGTAACTTTATTAATTTCAACTATTTATTCTACGGCCTTTGTGATTCAGGGGTCATTCTTAAGGAATTGAGACATATAGAAGTTCGTTACGTAAGCTAATTCGTAAGTTACGTGTATTTTTACTAATAAAAACGTTCGTAAAAAATTAAAAGTTCTAGCTGCTTTTTTAAATAACCAAAAAATTGGAGGGTAACTATGCCTACTCCCCCGCTCTTTTTTCTCAAAATCGTTCGATCAAAACTTTTAGAAAGCCATTTAGCCATAAAAATAAATTAATATGCAAATTTGGTTTTAATTATTCATGTGCGGACAGCCAAAATCAAAACATGCCTTAATTTAAAAACGTTCAGAATTTAAATAAAAAAAGCAAGTTGTTTAAACTAAAAGTAAGGAACGATATTAAAACTTAGAACGAACAGAAATTACTTCGTATATAAGAGGGACTGCTCCCTCCTCAACGCCCCGCTCTTTGCACTAAAGTTATTTATTGTTTTAAAAATAGAGTTGAGAGAAAGAGTCAAACTTTAGCGTAAAGAGCGGGGCGTTGAGGAGGGAACAGCCTCTTTTATATACGGAGTAATTTCTGTTCGTTTTAACTTTTAATATCGCTCCTTACTTTTAGTTTTAAACAATTGCTTTTTTTATATAACCACATTTGACAGCTCAACTCACTTTTTTTCACTCTCAAACCAAGACTGTTTAGGTTCTTTTTTACTTTATAGTTCCCTAATTCATTGTAGAGAAACTCTAGTTAATTCTTATTTATTTATTTATTATTACAAATAGCGGTAAGCATCAATGCTTGTCGCAAAAACACAAAAACACAAAATCATAATACTAATCTAAAGTAAATTGGCAACGACAAACTAAACAGCAAAAACTTCTAAATAACACGAAACTACGCAACGAAAGCGTCTAAATAAAAAGGCGTATTTACTAATGCACTCTTAAAAATTTGAACACTCTCTGCCTCGACAACCTCCAAAGGCAAACCATTCCATGGTCCGGCAACTCTACTAACGAAAGATAATTGACCAATTTTTTCAGTGGTTTTGGGGGATATAATTTATAATCATGCTGACGAGTAGAGTGATAGTGGCTAAATTTAAAAAATAAATTTGGATCAACATCATCCACTCCTTTAATTATACGAAACACATTTACAAGGTCATTGCGACGTCTACGAAACTTCAACGACGGGAGTCGAAGCCTAGAAAGTCTCTGCGGATAGGAAAGGCGCTGAAGGTATGATAAATAAATAAATTATGCAGCACGCCTTTGCAGGGTCGTCTACTGTAATGTAGATCACAGGTTTTTTCTTCACTTCCAGAATTTCAATTTAATTGTGAAATTAATTTAAAAAATTTTCCATAAGTTTTTCAAAAAAAAGTAAAGAACTCCATTAAACCGAAAATTAGCAAATCCAATAACCTACCAAGTGTATGACTACCACAAATCAGCATAGATAAATAAATGAAACCCAAACGAACGAAAATTGTAATAAATAACCGAGTCAAACTCAAAAAGAACAAAAATTAACATTAGTTGGGCTCAAAACCCCCATGCTTTCCCAAGGCCAGAACATAATTTGCACTTTACTGAAAAGTACAAATGAATGTGCATTGCCAATGCACATTCATATGTTACATGTAACAAGCATATGTAACATGAATGTTACATATGCTGATATTTATTCCTTAAAATGTTAATAATGTTTGATTTATTAAAGTTATAAAAATGAAAACATTAAAAAAAATTTCAATAAAGCGCAAATTATGTTAAAATGCTCCGGGGCATAACTTATAACCCGTACCTCCAGGCTTTGGTTTTTTTTTTCAACCTCAAAAACCTTTTTATATGATACTTAGACTATTTTGAATAAAATGGCTCATCTCAAAATCTCTATTAGATACATTTTGGGACAATACGACGTGACTGTGTGTAGGGGGGGTAGGTTGCCTCCCATCACTTTCACGCTTAAAAGGGGCACTAAAGCTTTTGATTACCAATCCAATGAGCCCCTTTCGAAGTTTGTATGACCACCCTTTCTACATTAACCTTATATGCCTCCAGGGCATAAATTGCAACCCTTGCCCTGGGGGGGATTTTCATTCTCAAAGACATAATTTCCAAACCTTTCAACTACGTTGAACAAAATGGCTATCTCAAAATTTTGATTGGAAATGTCTGGGAAAACGATGGGCGTGGGGACGGCATTTGCCCTCCGATAACTTTCGATGAATAAAAAGGTCACTAGTCCTCTCAATTTCCAAGCAAAAGAGCCCTCTTTGAAGTTTCTACGACAACGCTTTCTATAAAAACCTTATATGCCCCAAGGGTAAAACTTACAGCCCTTGTCCTGAAGGCTGGTGGGGGAGGTCATTTTTAAAGATATAATTTCCAGACCTTTTAACTACGTTGAACAACACGGTAATATAAAAAATTCTGATCGGAAGTGTTTGGTGAAATGATGGGCGTTGGGGGGGGGATTACTTTCGACTATTAAAAAAGGGCACTAGCACTTTCAATTTCCAATCGAGTGAGCCCTTTTCGGAGTTTCTAAGACAAATCCTTCTATACGAAGTGCCCTGGTCTAAGACCAAAAAAAGAAAATAATAACAATAATAACACATTGTGCCAACATGGTTCTTTACTTAGGCAGCGCTATTGCGCTGCCTATGATCAACAACCTTTTTTTTGTTTATCATTCGTGATAATTATCAATATTGGATTTTAATATTTTTGAACAATAATTCAGAATAATAAAAAACTTTTGCCTAAGTTGATACGGTTGTTTTCAATCGGTGTACATTCTGATAAATTTAAAGCAAGTTTTCTTTGCATTTATTTTTTTTAAGGTTTAAAAATAGCAAAATATTGAGGATAAAAACAGTTTAGAAATAGTCAATAATTGAACAATTAACAGTTAAACAAGTTAACAAACAAATAACTTCAATAAATTTTATACAAACATAACAAAATAAGAAACAAATTACTCTGTTACATCACGGAGTTTGTAAGGTGTTTTTAGCACTTTACCGAGTCATTAAGGTGTTTTTAACAGTTACAACACAGATCTTTGCTGCAAGAACAAATAAATATAAACGTCTCCATAAATAAGACATATAAAACAAGAGATAAAAAAAACACAACAATATAAACCATCGGCTATGATAAAAAATCGTATTCAGCTGACAGCTCCATGTACGTCCTTAGCTTTTATTGTTTACAATACATTTCTTCCTGACCATATAAATCTCTCAAAGACCTGTAAAAGTTACCTCCCTAAATAATTTCTTTCACAAATCATGCTTTACACCTGCAGATGAAATGAAAGATATCCTCACCATCATTTCCCCATACATAGGATAAAAGCAAAGACCTTTCATAGCCCGGTTGACACCAAATCGTTTATTCTTAACTGAGGTGACAAGTAATATTACAACTATAAAAAAGCCATTTCCAATTACATTCAAACCTCACTACCGGTACTGACAAACTAGGTTTGGCAGCAAAATGTTTTCTTACATTTTTTATGATTACAGACACATTTTTGTCATTTTTCTTAACATGAAACCTTAAAAACAAATAGGTATTGAAAAAAAAATTTGGGAGAGGAAGATTTTACTCCGATCCTTACAAAAGAGTATGCATTACAGTTCATTTTCCTTCTTATGCCTGTTGTCCGATAAGGCTTTGCTTATATACCAGGTCCCAGCACCCTGAAACCAGTTTGCATAACTGAACTGCCATTTAGAGTTAAATACGTAATCGTTAACCAAGATCCTCCCTCAAACTTTCAAGCTTTCATCAAACAGTTCGAGGTAACGAATTGTAGTAAGGAGCGACCCGGCTCAATAGTAACCGAAACTCTAAAAACGGAATTTTGATACCAATGGAATCGTATTTTTATGATGATTTTAAATATATGTTTCGTCAAGTTTAGTCTTACCCATCAAAAGTTAAGAGCCTGAAAAAATTTGCCCTATTTTAGAAATCAAGAGGAACAGCCCCTAAAAGTCATAGAATCTTAACGAAAATCACACCATCGCATTCAGCGTATCAGAGAACCCCACTGTAGAAGTTTCAAGCTCCTATCTACACAAATGTGGATATTGGTACTTTTTGCCAGAAGACCGATCATGGGTGCGTGTTTAATTGTTTTTTTTCCAGGGGTGATCGTATCGACCCAGTGGTCCTAGAATGTTGCAAGAGGACTCATTATAAATGGAATTAAAAGTTCTAGTGCCCTTTTTAGGTGACCAAAAAATTGGAGGACACCTGGGCACCTAGACCCCCTCCCACCCACCGGATCAAAATTCTGAGACAGCCATTTTATTCACCATAGTCAAAAAACCTAATAACTATATCTTTCGGGACGAATTACTCCCCCAAAGTCCCCGTGGGAGGGGCTACAAGTTACAAACTTTGACCAGTGTTTACATATTGTAATGGTTATTGGGAAGCGTACAGACGTTTTCAGGGGACTTTTTTCGGTTTGAGGGGGGAGGGAAGTTGAGGGGGGTTACGTGGGAGGATCTTTCCATGGAGGAATTTTCCATGGGGGAAGAGAATTTCAATTAAGGGAGTGCAGGATTTTCTAGTATTATTTAAAAAAAAAAACAATGGAAAAATAAATATGAAAAGTTTTTTTTCAACTGAAAGTAAGGAGCAGCATTAAAACATAAAACGAACAGAAATTATTACGCATATGAGGGCTTTACCTCCTCATAATACCTCGCTCTTTACGCAAAAGTATTTTTAGTAATTTCAACTATTCATTCTAGGGCATTTGTGATTAAGGGGTCATTCTTAAGGAATTGGGACAAAATTTAAGCTTTAGTGTAAAGAGCGAGGTATTGACGAGGGGGTGAACCCCCTCATATACGTAATGAAAACATACGAATATAGAAGTTCGTTACGTAAGTTAATTCGTAAGTTACATATATTTTTTACTAATGAAAACGTTCGTAAAAAATTAAAAGTTCTAGTTGACTTTTTAAGTAATCAAAAAAATTGAAGGGCAACTAGGCCTCCTCCCTACTCCTTTTTTCTAAAAATCTTCCGATTAAATCTATGAGACAGCCATTTAGCCAAAAAAATTAAATATGCAAATTTTGTTTTAATAATTTATGTGCGGAGAGCCAAAATCAAAACATGCATTAATTCAAAAACGTTCAGAAATTAGATTAAAAAAAACAAGTTTTCTTTGACTGAAAGTAAGGAGCAAAATTAAAACTTAAAACGAACAGAAATTAGTCCGTATATGTAAGGGGATTTTCCTCTTCAACGGCCCGCTCTTTACGCTAGAGTTTTTTACTGTTTTAAAAAAGTAGAGTTAATAGAAAGACTCAAAATTTAGCGTAAAGAGCGGGGCGTTGAGGAGGAAAAGCCCCTTACATATACGGACTAATTTCTGTTCGTTTAAGTTTTAATGTTGCTCCTTACTTTCAGTCAAAAAACTTGTTTGTTTTTTTATTTAATAATTTCCAAAATTCTGAGTTTAACTTTAAGAAAAAAATGAAATTCACACTGATCTCAACATAAGCTTCTTTTAAGCAAGGGGAACTTTCTAAAGCTGTGAAGCTTCTAATTAAAATAACTCAGTTGCTAGCAAAAATCATACTAAATAAATTAATTTTTATCATGAACTTTTCAGTGTGAAAGCTTTTTAAGTGCAATCATCAGTGGAATAAGGACAGAAAGTTTTGTTCCAAAAATTAAAGGGAAATAAATGTGTTTTTTTCCAGAAAATCGGATATTATAAAACTAGAGGTGGAGGAGGAGAGTAGACAGTCTTGTTATCCTCAAAAGGCTTGTCGATGCATTAAGTTGTTATTTATAGTACTATTAGTGTCAGAAATATCAGCAAGGACCATCGATTAAATGAAAGTGAAGTAGATTTAATAGTGAATTTGTAAGGCGAGATTTAGAATATATTTTTGTGATTTTAGCATTAATTTAACCGAGTCTAAAATATAAATGTTAAAATTTCAGCTTAGAAGTTAAAACCCAACCTTTAATACCAACTCTAAACAGTCATTATGGTCTTCTATTAGGTAGTTATTATTGTAGCTTATTATAGCCCAAAATTGGTGGGTATATTTTTTTTTTACTTTTATTTTTTGCATATATGTCCAGGGGCATTGATTGGGGGAGCAAGGGGGCAGTTTCCCCCCAATAATTTGAAGAGAAAAAAAAATATATAGCCCATGCCCCTTGACTATCCGTATATAGACTCTTGACCCCCAATAAAAAAGCTGGAACCACACCCCTGTATATTTCCCATGTGACACAATTAAAGGGGATACCATAAATTCTCATGGCAGGCGCGCCACTTGCTAGGGTGAGGAATTTAGTGCACAGAAACCCATCTTGGCAAGTGTGTATTCCTCTGAGGATCCCTGATGGGCTCCTCAGAAAAAGATGGGCCCCTTTAGGTTTTATGTGTACCCCCTCCCAAAAAATCCTTTTGTAAACCCCCTTCCAGAAAAATCCTGGATACGGCCCTTATTAGATTATAAATAAATTATGATCAGTTAGAATCATTAGAAGGTATTTAAAAATTTTACGACAGTGTTGGGCCAGAACAACACTAAACATAATAAACGTTTTTTTTTAATGATGGTATACAAAAAAGTGAGCAAAAACAAAGTCAACACATAAGGTTATTTTTAGATGATGTTCCTTTATAACTTAAACAAACTGACATTGCACTATATTAGAGAGGACCTGCCTATCACTCCACTCCCCCCCCCCGCCCCAACTCTTTATTCTAAAGCTTGACTAGTGTTTTCCTAATAGTCCAATTGCAATGGTTTAATCTACTGATCATCGTTCAACTTTTTATATGCCCAACTCAACCGGACAGATATAACCAGTCGGGCAGATGGCCAAATTAAAAATTTTAATATTTCAAGTGAATACACCTGAATGAACACTTTAATATTCAGAATATTGTGATTTTTTTAACTTTTTATTGCATCACTTTAGTGTTTGAAAATTCAATCTAGAAGCGTTGGTGTAAAACAGACAATCTTTAGCGTTAGGAGTTTGGGGTTGAAAAGAGTATCAACCCTCCCCCCCTCATGCAGGGAAACATTCCCTTTAATTTGTATTTACGTCACTATTTACTTTCATTTGAAATTTTTTTGCAGGATTTTTTTTTACATGAAGTTTCAGTCCATTTTCAAGATAATAGTTGTCCTAAGACGAGGAGGTATGTTACCGTTCCTCACACTCCTTCCATCCCCAGTCTTTGTGATAAAGCTTAACTATTTTATATTAATTATATTAAAGTAAAAGGGATCATTTGGGTGTCCATACTTCACACGGTAACATATCTGTGTCATTCACACAGAAAGACTTCACCAGTTCCAATATTCTAGTTTATCTAAGGTAGGAACGTGGGAGCGACAAGAAAGGCCGACTTGGACAGCCTCTCTCCTCCCACCAGAATGAAAGGGGCTGTTCCCTCCTCAACGCCCCGCTCTTTACGCTAAAGTTTTACTCTTCCTCTCAACTCTACTTTTAAAAACAGTAAAAAACATTAGCGTAAAGAGCGGAACGTTGAGGAGGGAACAGCCTCTTTCATCTACGGAGTAATTTTTGTTCGTTTTAAGTTTTAATATTGCTCCTTACATTCAGTTAAAAAACTGTAGAACATATGGTGATTCCAAAATTTTTCGTCCTTTTTGCATCCTTTTTGCTTCTATTTTCAAGCAAAAGAGATATAGGCCTACCAGTTTAGGTTTTTTTTTCTTGTCTGGCTAAAAATTTGACATAGCACCAATGGGTAGCAATGGGCAGAAAGACAGTGTTATTTGGCTTCCATTTTGCACAAAAAGGCAACGCTTGGCATTACAAAAATAAACTTGGTTAAATTTTACTTGATTAAATTTATACCGAGAAGATATTAAGGTTCATGTTATCTCGGCAGACTTTGGTGTTACTATTCTGCACTTAAAGTTTCAGCATAAGACGACAACTTTCCGGTCATTCGATAGCTAAGATTTAACTTGATTCAACTACTTCCAACTACTGAGTTACACATTGAAATTTGCTTTACATCTTTTTTAAATAGAAAAACACGCCAAAATTAGTCGAAATTCTTTGAAAAAAGGAGCAGTTTTGTTGGAAAATAGCTACTTTTCAGCAATTTTAAATAATTCCATAAAAAAAGCCTAATGAAAGATCTGATACTAGTGAACCCTTTATGTTATATGTATATACGTATGTATGCATGTTTAATGAACAAGCCTACCTACTAAAAATCGGTTTTTACGAACCTGAAATTATGTAGTTCGAAATCTTATATGACGTGATGTCATAAAAAGAATAATTCCTGTCTATAATCAAACACATATTTCGGAATTACTCTTAAGGATTGAATAGATAAAGGCAACCAAAGAAAGGGGCCCTTTTTGCTGGGGAATGGCTCAATTTTCTGACACTGTACGCAATTTTTGCCCAGTTGAACTCCCCCCTCCCCAAAAAAAAGAAATTGTTACCCCAGCGAAATATCTCCTTGTCCCAAGTTTTAATTAAAATAAGTAATCTTAAGGAGGAACAGAAAAAAGGAGGGTTCCGAGGGATACAGTATAGGGTCTAAGGAAAGAAAGTGATCTACACTATAGTGATGTACTTTGCGTAAGATATATAATGCTTTATATGTTTTAACAGAACATATCCTTAATGGAAGATACTTAACCTCTTTTTAGCTACTCTAAGTGTCGATTTTAATTGCTTACTTTTAAAATATAAATTAAAATAGCATTCAAATTCAGATGCAGGTTATCATATTATTAGCCTCTTTAAAAGAGTTTCATATTAGAAGGATCTACACCCAATTGTCAAGACAAGCCAGAATATACTACTCCTGTGTAAGAGACAGGGGAGAAATAAAAGAGATGAGATTTGAGATATAGCAGGAATAACTTTCATTCTGGGAACGGAGTTCCTCTCGTAAAAATGGAAAATTGGACTAGGCAAGAGATTGGACTATAATTTCAAGCTGTAATATTTTCTTTCCGGAGATAATAACAAAAAAGAAAAATATGAATTTTTTATTATATATATTACGCAAGTGCTTCAATTAAGAGAAGGCAAAGAGAATAGCAGTTGTCTCCTTTAGATTTTGAATATAATTTTTCAGGTACTTTTATTAGAGAAAATTTGAAAACCAAAAATGTCCTCTTCCAAAGATTTTTGAAATAACTTTTTTGGGTATATTCATTTAAAAATCGAAAAATACTTGTCTTTCCTAAATTTTCAAAAGTTAGGTGCCTGACTTCAGGGAAGTCCAATGATTTAATGGTGGGCTTTAAATTACATTCGCAAGCTTGCTGTATACAACGACCAGGCTGTACTTACCAGGCTTGCTAACTCCCGCGTTCTGAGCGAGGGAAAATCAGGACCGAAGAAAAGTGATATTCGCTCGTGAAGAAAGAGGTCAAAAATTTGACCCTCCTGTCATTTAGGGATTACCATAAATTATCCTGTGGCCATTAAAACATTGCCCATTTGCTAAAATCCTGCTAATTTTTTTTTAACTTTGAATTGACAAAAAAAGATGATTTAGCAACGAGTTTACATCCATTGATCCTAATACTTCTACACTATAACTTAGATGTTCTCTAAAATTACACAAAATGGTTACCATCAAGACAGTAAGATTATAAAATGATATACTGAATATCTACATCCACAGATTATCACGTGGATCCCATAAAAATAACACCATGCTTAGTAAACTGTTGAATGCCCTTGGATGCACAAAGTCAACCGATTCAAGGGGGTGGGGCTTCTCATATTGATACTGTTATGTCTAAGGGTCTTATCTGAGTTTTAACACTTTTGAGATAATTGCAAAGAAAAAACTTTGTCAAGCTGTTCTCAACGGGAGACCAAAAGGGGTGATGTCAAATAAGAGAATCAAATTTTGATTTAACATAAATTTTCCCCGATGATCTTTCCTTTGAATGCAGCCCTTACATTGCCCTGTATAGCAATGTATGCAGGACAATACTGAGTAACATATATTGCCCTGCTGATCCTCTATTTGATTAAACAAGGTAAAGAGCATAGTATTGAATTTTTAAAATCCTGCCAGAGGTGCTGATCTCCGTTTCATGGCCCTACAGCTAGGAAGTGTAATGGGAGGGGGACCAATCATCTTGCACTTTCACACACCTTTTCTAATTACCTTCCCCAAATTTCTCCGGGTACCCATTTAGAACTGGGTCAACTCTGGCTGAGATTACAGTTACACCAAAGACCCTCGTTAAAGCCAAATAACCAGCGACACCAGGAGTCGAACCCCTATCCTCTAAGACGAACGGTTTCAGTTAAACGCGCTCAACACTTTGAATAAAACTCAACAGAATTTGCTTGGCACTTATTTCAGAAGTTTGGAAGTATCAGATACGACTTTTCAGCGTAACAGCAACAATATAGCAACTGAGGAACGACCCAGCTGTGGAGTCCGTGTGATTTCGACCTAACACTAATCCCAGGTCTTAGAATTCAATAAACCCTTCAAAAAATTCAGGTTTGTAACTAAAGTTCACGGAACATTATAAAAGCAGCCAAACATTGTAATAAAAAGATGTGTATGTCAAAATAAAACTTCAGCCAACGAAGTAGTCTGACAATAAAAATGTAAACACTTTTATACTAAACATACTTAGTATGCACATTTATAATGTCTGCACAATCTAAGTATGCACACTGTGCACTGGATATGCACAATCTCTACATTCTTAGTATGCAACGCTACTGTCTTTTTCTATAAAAAAAAGTGCTAAAATTAAAATTTGTGAAATATATAGTTACATTGATGAACTTTTTTCTAGTACCTATGTTGAAGGTATTTAATAACTATACCTTTCTAATTGACGAGGCAACGGGCCAGTGAGGCCCGACCCTTGATCTATAGGTAGGTCACACCGTAAAAAATCAAAATTTCGAATAGACACTTCAAGTATAGCTTACTATGAATATTTTTTGACCAAAATTGGACACCAGACAAAAGAGCCAAAGTAATTATAACATGCATCTTCCTATAGTATTTTAATTAGAAGATTATCTAATAATCTGTGGTGTACCTAAAGGCTCAAGATTAACAGCTTAAACTTCCATGGTGCTCAATTAAATATCAAAATTCTGTGTAACTAATTTGAGCATTCTGTACTGCTTCATAGTCCTAAATCATAAACTACTTACACGGTACCAAGTCAGAGTAGGTTCCGGGAATCCCTCGGCACCACATCTCAGTTTCAGAGTGCTACCAGTTTTAATCTGTACAGGTGAATCTGGTGCCTTGACGAACTCCGTAATTAACGGCGGTATAAATTCTGAAGGTGAAACATTACCATATTTTGGATCTAAAATTACATACATATTATTATAACTATGTCTCTGTTTTTATGCTCTTTAGAAGGTGTACAAATGCGTTCATATATCAAAACTTTTATGTTTTTATATCAAAAATGTTTTTTTATGTTTTTATTAAATTTTTTATATCAAAAATTTATGTTTTTTACATAGTAGCAAACTATAAAAAGGAGTAAGAAGCTAGTAAGAAGACCCAAGCTCAAACCATTTTATTGTCAAACGCCTTACGGTCGTTGCAGAGAGATGATAATGCACATGAAAATGAAATGCAGATGAAAATGCAGAGATGAAAGGCAGAGATGAAAATGCAGAGAGAATATGCCCTGGCGGTTATTCAAAATAAACTTGAATGAAAGCCTAGTTGAAAGGGTTTTTCAACATTTAATATCGATAAAAAATTCATAAATATTAAACTGTCAATGTTTAGTATTATAAAAACGTGACACAACATTTTCAAACAGTTCGTGGTAACGAACAGTAGTAAGGAGCGATCCGGCTCAATAGTAAACGAAACTCTAAAAAACGGAATTTTGATGCTAAAAGATACATCAAAAGAATTGGATTTCATGTTGATTTCAAATATATAAGTTTCATCAAATTCAGTCTTTGTCATCAAAAGTTAAGAGCCTGAGAAAATTTGCCATATTTTGGAAAATAGAGGGAATCACCCCCTAAAAGTTATAGAATCTTTACTTTACATTTTACTGTTTTTCTATTGTGAAGTTTTTTGTAAGTAGAATTGAGAGAAAGAGTCGAACTTTAGCGTAAATAGCGGGGCGTTGAGAAGGGAACAGCCCCTTTCGATACACGGAGTAATTTTTGTTCGTTTTAAGTTTTAATGTCGCTCCTTGCTTTCAGTTAAAAAAACTAGTTTTTTTTTATTTAATCACAATAAAAGATAAAGCACTAAACATATAAAACATACAAGACAATGTCAGTTTCAACCAGGATTCTTAGCGTGATTAAATAAAAAAAACAAGTTTTTTTAAATGAAAGTAAGGAGCGACATTAAAACTTAAAACGAACAGAGATTACTCCGTATATGAAAGGGGCTTTTCCTCCTCGACACCCCGCTCCTTACGCTAAAGTTTTTTATTGTTTTAAAAAGTAGAGTTGCGAGAAAGAATCAAACTTTAGCGCAAGGAGCGGGGTGTCGAGGAGGAAAGGCCCCTTTCATATACGGAGTAATTTCTGTTCGTTTTAAGTTTTAATGTCGCTCCTTACTTTCATTTAAAAAAACTTGTTTTTTTTATTTAATTTCTGAAAGTTTTTGAATTAATGCATGTCTGATTTTGGCTCTCCGTACATAAATTATTAAAATGAAATTTGCATATTAATTCTTTTTTTGGCTAAATGGTTTTCTCTTAGTTTTGATCAGACGATTTTGAGAAATAAGGGGTGGGGAAGGAGGCCTAGTTGCCATGCAATTTTTCGGTTACTTAAAAAGGCAACTAGATCTTTTAATTTTTAACGAACGTTTTTATTAGTAAAAAAAAATACGTAACTTAAGAATTAACTTACGTAACAAACTTTTATATTCTTATATTTTTGATTATATACATGAGGGGGTTGGTCCCCTCGTTAATACCTCGCTCTTCACACTAAATCTTGTTTTATCCCAATTCTTTAAGAATGACCCCTGAATCAGAAAGGCCGTAGAATAAATAGTTGAAATTATTTAAAAAAATTTTAGCATAAAGAGCGAAGTATTTATCTCCTCCTAAATACCTCGCTCTTTATGCTAAAGTGTTTTTAGAACCCCTCATATGCGTAATAATCTCTGTTCGTTTTAAGTTTTAATGCTTCTCCTTACTTTCAATTGAAAAAACTTTTTCATGTTTATATTTTCATTGTTTTTTTAAATAGTAATGCTAGAAAGTCCTGCGCCCTTTTCATTGAATTTCTCTTCCCCCATGAAATATTCCTCCAAGGAAAGATCCTCCCATATAGCCCCCTCCCCTGAAACCCACACCCAAACCAAAAAAATCCCCCTGATAACGTCGGTACGCTTCCCAGTAACCATTACTGTATGTAAACATTGGTCAAAGTTTGTAACTTGCAGCCCCTCCCCCAGGGACTGTGGGGGGTAAGTCATCCCCAAAAACATAGTTATTATGGTTTTCGACTATGCGGAACAAAATGGCTATCTCAAAATTTTGATCCGTTGAATTTGGAAAAAAATGAGCGTGGGAGGGGGCCTAGGTGCCCTCCAATTTTTTTGGTCACTTAAAAAGGGCACTAGAACTTTTCATTTCCGTTAGATTGAGCCCTCTTGCAACACTCTAGGACCACTTGGTCGATACGAAGACCCCTGGGGAAAAAAAAAAAAACAAAAAAACAAATAAACACGCACCCGTGATTTGTCTTCTGGCAAAAAATACGAAATTCCACATTTTTGTAGATTGGACCTTGAAATTTTTTCTATAGGGCGCTGAATCCGATGGTGCGATTTTCGTTAAGATCCTATGACTCTTAGGGGGTGTTACCTCCTATTTTCTAAAATAAGGCAAATTTTCTCAGGCTCGTAACTTTTGATGACAAAGACTAAATTTGATAAAACTTATATATTTAAAATCAGCATAAAAATCCGATTCTTTTGATATATCTTTTAGCATCGAAATTCCGTTTTTTAGAGTTTCGTTTACTATTGAGCCGGGTCGCTCCTTACTACAGTTCGTTACCACGAACTGTTTGAAACACTAACATCGTCTACACTAGCACGCCTATAGATCGCTTCTTAAATTTTCACTCTTCAGAGATAATTTACAAATTCATTTTCTAATCCGTTCTCAAAAGGAAGGTCAGCAGGGTAAAGCAAGTTTATAGTTTGATTTTCCTGGTTTGCATTGACTTGTTAATCCTTGCTTTGATAACAACTGCGAGTAATTTTCGGCAACAGTTCTAGTTGCGTCAAAATTGCAGTTACAGGCTTCAGGCGTGACAGTAATGTCGTATAATATCATCATTATTTTCCCAAAATTTAAATTGAAGATGGAAGTGTGAGATGTGGAACCTAGAAGACTGAAGTGAACATTGAAGTGTTCATATTCTAAAACTGACTAAAAATAGGATGTGACAACGGACATACATTTTTACGGCAATTGAAGTTTCATAGCCCCCATTCTTATCTGGTTATGCATAGACTTGAACTTCGTTTACACCGCAAAACATAGATCTACGACCGAAAAAAACAATCAATTTTTTTTCTATGACTTGTCCAGTCTAGTTCTTTAAGAATTATTATTAGAAATCAACAACTGAAAGCTACTTAATATTTTGAGAGTCGTAATTCTAAAATAACACATTGCTAGAAAGACGAATCAGACAGTGGTCTTTTATGTTGTTTTTATTATTTTTTACATTCAAAATTTGTAAAGCATTCAAAACTCTCAGCGTAGTTGAAAACTGGAACAAAATTCTTTCAAAGATAAGTTTTTGCTTCAACTCTGTTTTCTCTGTAAAAAAAGAAGGCAACAGAAACCAAGCTATTTCTTAAGTCTCCATTGTTATTGCTCTTTTTTCGCTTTTCAGTCAAACAATTTTTCTTACAGATATCAAATCTCTTTCCATCTGTGAAAGGGGGGACTGCCTTGCCCTCCCTATATTTTGAAAAATACTTTTTTGCACATTTATTGGAACACGCATTTTTGGAGTTTCATTGGGAAAAAATAGAAACGAAATTGCCCGTTAAAAAAAAAACTTCGTCTCCCTTTCCCTAGATTATCTTCAAGTGACGCCACTCCATTCCATGGCATTTCTTTAATGCACCAAATACATCGAACTAAAAAATTTCTTTGCCCTAGACGCACTTTTGCTCTCTTCATTGCTCCAAACCGCAATTTTCTAATTTTTTTTGTTTCCGGCTATTTAAAACTTATGGAGAGCTTAGGGCAGTAACCCATTTCTGTCAGTGTTGCCAGGTTTAACTGTGAAAATAAATAAGCAAAATTAATTAGCTAAGTTTGGGAATGCTTACCGTTTGTAGAAATTCAGTTATTAACGATTTGTTTTTCCAAAAGACAGCTAACCTTCAAAAGAAATATACACTGTCTTAAGCTGGTGGTGCCACTTGTTTTCAGATTATTTGTTTACTGATTGTTCACCGTAATTTTTTTTTTTTTTGTTATTTTTTTTAACTTGGCATGGACTGCCAAAAAGTGAATAGCTGCATGTGGACATCTTATTCATTAAAAATTCATTGCCCGATTTTTCTCCATTTTTTATGATTTATGAAGTTCTATGAGTTTCCACCTAACTATTTCAAACAATAAGATTTCATTTTGGATGTCCTCGGTATTTCGATTGTCTAGACACCAAATGTCACAAAGTAAATCTAGATATCTGAACATGTTTACACCGGGCAATAATTTGATAATAACACGGTCAGAGTCCCCAGTTCTGCAGCACCACATTATTCTCAATGAAAGGAACTGTCGGGTATCATAAATATCTCAAGACCCGGTGTTTCATCGCCGCAAGTCATTAAGGTGTTTATAGCTCCGACTGGGAAATTGACACTATTTTTATTTTTTTATTCTGGTTAGGAAAACAGCTTTTTTTTATTTTATCGTGGTAATAAGATGGAAAAATCAACACTAGCTCACGTGTGGAATGGAAAATATTAACGTTGAAAGAAGTTAGCTGGCGAATTGAAAAGTAGGCTTTTAGCTGATTTTATAGGGCAATAAAAATGGCAATTTCTGTATAGGTTTCAGTATATTAGATTAATTTGCTTAGAAAACTGCGTGGGTGGGCGTGAAAAAAAATTCTATGATTTTTCTAAGCGGTAAAATTGAAAAAACATATACTTATATATATATATATATATATATATATATATATATATATATATATATATATATATATATATATATATATATATATATATATATATATATATATATATATATATATATATATATATATATGTATATATATATAACTGAATAAATGATTATATATAACACTTAAGTATGAGGGAAATGAAAAGATTTTTAACTTCGTTGGCTTAAAATCAATTATTACTCATTTGAAGTTTGAGATAATGAATTTAATTTGATCTTGAAGTGAAGTTTTCTAAACTGTTTGCTAAAGTGTTTGCTCAAAACGAGAATAGAGTGGCTCGAGGCTATCCGAGTGGGAATCAAGGAGATGTTTTGCTCATCCCACTGATGAATACGGAAAATGTATGAAAAAAATATAAATCCTATAAAAAAAAACAAATATTTCCACACCATAGCCTGGAAATTTTTTGCCGATTTCCCTCCCTTTCCTCTGTAAAAAGCATTTATATTCATTTACGATCATCAGCATTGTTGAACATGAATATCTTAATTCGGTTTCAAAAATGATACTGTAAATGCAAAAACTGCATTAGAAGTAGTTACACTCCGACCAAAGCTTACTAAGGTAGATAAGTTCAT
This sequence comes from Artemia franciscana, assembly GCF_032884065.1. Classification (NCBI taxonomy): domain Eukaryota; kingdom Metazoa; phylum Arthropoda; class Branchiopoda; order Anostraca; family Artemiidae; genus Artemia; species Artemia franciscana. The sequence continues at coordinate 6,007,364 of NC_088865.1, forward strand.
AAAACTTAACCCTTATTTACCCCATTAATGTTAAAATTGGCAGTGCAATTCTGAGCGGAAAATTCTGAAGGTGAATTCAAAAATATGGTGGGAACACAAAAAAACTTAGAAATGGTATTAAAACTAGTTACATACTCTCCAAGTTTACATGCTCTTCTAGTTTACGGTTACGCATTCTTCTAGTGTATGTTTCATTTTCGGACGTAAAAGAGAGCATGCTTTCTTACTTACTTTTCACGAAACCTCAAAATAAATAAAAACGAAAAAAAAATAAAAGTAATTGGAATTTCTATTTTGAAATCAAGACCTGGGGTATTTTTTCTGATATTTTAGGAGAGTTATGGAAATTTTGCCTAAATCGTCAAAACAGATATTATGGAGTTCTATCAGAGTTTAGAGTTATTTGATTTCTAAGAAGTTAAGCATTGAAGCTGGGTTATTTTACTTAGACAAAAGATAATTCGTTGAGTCACAGCTTCAAGATATAAACAGTTATAGAAGGAATTTTATTTCAGGAAAAACAATGCGAGTTCTAGTTCTCATATGACCAAGATCTGTTTATCCGCCTTGGAAATTTTTTTTTTTTTTTAAGAAGTACCTCCAGAACGTCAAGGATATCGATGCGCGATGTCTATAAAGAAAATACCGCTGGATGTCTAGGGAATCGATATGCAATGATAACTTTAGAAATTATTTCTAAGAGCACAGTTTATTTTTGGATATAGAAGAGTGCTTATTTACCTGCTTAAGTTTTGTTGCATTAAGCGTTTAAAATATGATAAATATCAAAATCCAAAAACAAAAATTGGAACTTTTGTTTCGAAATCAGGATTTCTGGCATTGTCTCCTAAAAACTAATGATGGAGGTCATTACCCTCCCCCCTGTTGGAGTCATATCTACATATAATTTTGGTTTTACCACGAGCAGGAGGTCACGTATGACAACATAAGATAGTCCATGAATGGAAGAATTTAGGAGCTGTAAGAATAGCTATAATGCAAATTTGTTACCACCTTAGTTTCTCACTAGTCATTCATAACCACATCTTTAAAAACAAACTCATAAATTAAAGATAATAATTAATGCCTCACAACCCGTAATTTCAGTCTGCGGTCAGGAGACCCAACGAGGCATAACCCCATCTAGCTGAGGTTCACAATTGTGTAAATGGTATTTACCAAGTTTCAACAACGGGTAATTAAAGATGCTATCACAATACAATCCCAAATTTGGTTTGAAATTTGGAATGATTTCAGTTCTGATAGCGTTTTTTAAACAAATACTTATTAAACTTATCTCTAAAAAAAATTGCAAATTAATGCCTGTTTTTAAATTCTAGGAGCGTATTTGATGTATGATTTTATAAATCCAGTTATACTTTGCACAATATTTAAGTGCCAAAAGCCGGAAAAATGAAATTTGACAGTTTGAACAGGTTAAGTGAATATCTTCAAAAATAAGGGACTCAATTTATAAAAGACCTCCAAATGCACTGATGCAATTATTGGTAATAGTGGGGCTGTGAATAGCCTCCCTGTGAAACACGATCACATTGAAAAATGTACAAAAATAGGAAAAATAAGAAATTTTCTACTTCGCAACGTTTTAAAAACAAAGACTGCAGCATTTGGTTCCCCTGGAACTCCCCTGATGGCGCTAATATACATATATAAGAAAAAATCGTGTAATACTTGTAGCATTTGAAATGAAAAGATCACATATTCTCAAACCTTGGCTCGCTTTACTAAGTATATTTACGGGTATTTCAGCTGCGTAAGTAAAGGGACTTTTGAGCCCGTTCCCCACAGAAATCTCGAGGTATGTTTTTCCAAAGTTTTTGATATGTTGTAGGCCTATATAATTTGCATGCTGAAACTTTTTTTTTATAATTCCCCTCCTATGATATAAGTACTTGCACACATGCCTGATTTCATTGTGTTATATCCACAACAAATTTAAAAATTTATATCACACTTTAATTAATTGTTAAAAAGCTATTGACATTTCGCTTATTATCTGATGAAGGAAGATTCAGATACAGTTCAAGTTTCGGGTTTATAAACTAGATCTCTCTAGTTACGATCTCGCGAGATCTCTCTCTAGCACGGAATAATTTCTGATCATTTTGGACTTAATGTTATTCCTTACTTTCAGTAGAAAAGACTTGTTTTTCAACTTTACAAATTTTCACAGTGGGAAGTCCTCAACCCCCACGTCCAAATTCCATAACTTACATCCCTTACCCCAAGGACTGTAGTGGGGCTTTATGTCATCCCCAGTGGCATAATTACTGGACCTTTCAACTATGCTGAACCAAATAGCATCTCAGAATTTCGATCGGATGTCTTTGGGGGAAGGGGCATGGGAGAGGGGCTTGTTGCCCTCCAATCTTTTTGGTCACTTAAAAAGGAACCTGAAATTCTAAGTTTCGTTTGAATGAGCCCTCTCTGGATCTTCTAGGATCATTGGTTCGATAGGGCCAACCCTGGGGAAAACAAAAGACAAAAAAATAAGATAAATAAACATGCACCGTGATCTTTCTTCTGGCAAAAACAAAACTACGAAATTCCAAATTCTTGCAAGTAGGAGCTTGAAACCTCTACACAGGGTTTTCCCATATGCTGAGACTGGTAGTGGTGGTATTATTGAATCGGTGGTGCCGGTGGTGAGATTGCTTGACTTTTTGAGTAAGTTTTGCCCTTTTTAAAAATCGATAAATTTTCTCATGCTCGTATCATTTGATAAGTAACATTAAACTTAATAAATTGTATACATTTGGGATCAGCATAAAAAGCCAATTCTTTTAACGAATTAATTGTGATTATAATTCCCTTTTTTTAAGAGTTTTAGTAAAAAGGGAGAGATTCATTCCTTAACTACAGTGCGTTACTACGAATTGCTTGATTGTCTCTGTATCACCTTAAATTGGGCCTTAATTACTGATGTGAAAGCTTAGAGCCAAACAATTGGGTTAGTAAATAATTTTCCAAGGTTATCTAGTTTATCAAAAGCCATTTTGGAACCAAATTTAAAGACCAATCCACACACGGCCTTTTCATACAAAAAAAAACTCCCATATAACAAACAACTTACAAAGAAATATACCCAATACTAGGAAACTTCACCGAAGGTGAAAAGTCTTCCTTTCCCTTTACTTGCCTAATCCCAAGAGATGGTTCATGTGTTTATACCCACTCAGGGGCTACTGACAGCGGTGTCTGGGGGAGGGTACAATAATTTTGAGAAAATCTCTCATATTCCCCATGCCCCTTGACTCTCCGGATGTGGGCCCCTCTTGCCCCCTCGGTAAAAATGCTGGAGCTATTCCCCTATCTACTCCAGTAGCTTTACCTTATTTGTCTCGTGGACAAGACTGCATAAATTTACTCAAAAAGGGAAGGGGGTGAAAATGACGTTTGTCAAAATTTCATAATTTTTCAAATATTTTAGAATATTGTCATTTTCTGCGTTTTTGGCACTTCAGCAGCAGAAGAGGCAAATAACTCATGTTTCACACTCCCCCCTCTTTTGGCCATATATGGTAGGAAGATGATACATCAAAGATTTGCAGTTCAACTGGTGGAGTCTGGAGTTGTTGAGACAGCTTTTGAAGAGATTTTTGAAAAGTACATCTGTCAGTAAAAGTAGGCTGTTGAAATCAACATTTCGTTGGTGGGAAAATGATTCAGCAATTTTATACGCTTTGAAAAGTCCATAATTGTATGTATGACGTAGCAAAATATAATCTCAAAGATTATAAGTGAGGAATAGAAATATTTCTGCTTATCATGGAGACTTGTTAGGAGTGAAAAGCATATTCCCATATGCATGCAAAATATACTGAATAAATGATCCGAAAAATGTAATAAAATGAGCGAAATACAAATTACGCTCGTGCAGCCTAATTAGCATAAAACTTAACAGGAATAATACGAAATTCAATTTGTGCCCTTTAAGATGCGAAAATTTCAATTAATCAATTATAAAAACACTTCTTCTTAAAAATATGGATTGCAACCCTTACAATTGGTAAGTTGGCTCATTAACTAATAACTTGAAAACATCTTACGTACCATGCATAAGCAGTCTTTCCCAACTGTAAATACTCATAAGTCATATAGTTGTTATTGTATTTATTAAACTTGCCATTAATTAATAAAAATTAAATTAATTCGTTTTTATCAAGAGGTATCAACAGTGTTACCTCTGCAGTAGCGGTGAGGATAATAAAGGTTAAAAATAAATAAAGGTTATAAAGGGATAAAGATCAGTGTTTCGTGAGATAGAGCTTTTTTTAAAGGGATTCACTGCGTCAAAACATTTTACGAGTCTCAATTTTGGTTGACCGTTTCAAAGAAAAGGGTCTATTACCAATTTCCCAATTGGACTAGCCAATATCGAGAGCTATTGAGAATCTGTGGTTTGATAAAGAAATTTGATTGAATAGACATGAAATTTAATGTCCTCTGTGTCAGCTAGGTTTTAAATTAAAGCAGATAGTACCACAGGGAACTCCCATAGCAACCAAACTGCTCAAATAATATTTCCTTTGTTTTGAATTTTATTGTTTCCCTACATGCTAGAAACTTTCTACGATGCTAGAAAGCTATGTAGAGATCTAGAAAGCTATGTAGCTATGCATGCTTTCTAGGTATGCTAGAAACTTTCTATGTATGCTAGAAAGCTATGTAGCTATGTATGCTTTCTAGGTATGCCAGAAACTTTCTACGGACTGCCCTTTCCTGAACCTCCATAAAAAAAATCTGTTCCGTTTCGAAAGAACAAGTCACACTTTCTAAGGATGTAAGTTGAATTTCCCACAAACAACAACTAGATAATACAGTATGTACTTTCCCCAAATCTCTCCTACCCTTCTGAATGAACTATAAAAGTGACAGACGAGAGAACAAGCGAAAAATCAGCAATAGCACCTGGAAACTTCACTACTTTCATTCAAGTTGCCATCCTTTACTTTTATTAAATAAAAAAAAACAAGTTTTTTGAAATGAAAGTAAGGAGCGACATTAAAACTTAAACCGAACAGAAATTACTCCTTACATGAAAGGGGTTTTTCCTCCTCGACGCCCCGCTCCTTGCGCTAAAGTTTTTTATTGTTTTAAAAAGTAGAGTTGCGAGAAAGAATCAAACTTTAGCGCAAGGAGCGGGGCGTCGAGGAGGAAAAACCCCTTTCATATAAGGAGTAATTTCTGTTCGTTTTAAGTTTTAATGTCGCTTCTTACTTTCATTTCAAAAAACTTGTTTTTTTCATTTAATTTCTGAAAGTTTTTGAATTAATGCATGTCTGATTTTGGCTCTCCGTACATAAATTATTAAAATGAAATTTGCATATTAATTCTTTTTTTGGCTAAATGGCTTTCTCTTAGTTTTGATCAGACGATTTTGAGAAATAAGGGGTGGGGAAGGAGGCCTAGTTGTCCTCCAATTTTTCGGTTACTTAAAAAGGCAACTAGATCTTTTAATTTTTAACGAATGTTAAAAATTTTATTAGTAAAAAAATACGCAACTTAAGAATTAACTTACGTAACAAACTTTTATATTCTTATATTTTTGATTATATATATGAGGGGGTTGGTCCCCTCGTTAATACCTCGCTCTTCACACTAAATCTTGTTTTGTCCCAATTCTTTAAGAATGACCCCTGAATCAGAAAGGCCGTAGAATAAATAGTTGAAATTACTTAAAAAATTTTTAGCATAAAGAGTGAAGTATTTATCTCCTCCTAAATACCTCGCTCTTTATGCTAAAGTATTTTTAGAACCCCTCATATGCGTAATAATCTCTGTTCGTTTTAAGTTTTGATGCTTCTCGTTACTTTCAATTGAAAAAACTTTTTCATGTTTATATTTTCATTGTTTGTTTTTTTTATAGTAATGCTAGAAAGTCCTGCGCCCTTTTGATTGAATTTCTCTTCCCCCATGAAATATTCCTCCAAGAAAAGATCTTCCCATATAGCCCCCTCCACTGAACCCCACACCCAAACCAAAAAAATCCCCCTGATAACGTCGGTACACTTCCCAGTAACCATTACTGTATGTAAACATTGGCCAAAGTTTGTAACTTGCAGCCCCTCTCCCAGGGACTGTGGGGGGTATGTCATCCCCAAAGACATAGTTATTATGGTTTTAGACTATGCGGAACAAAATGGCTATCTCAAAATTTTGATCCGTTGACTTTCGTAAAAAAATAAGCGTGGGAGGGGGCCTAGGTGCCCTCCAATTTTTTTGGTCACTTAAAAAGGGCACTAGAACTTTTCATTTCCGTTAGAATGAGCCCCCTTACGACATTCTAGGACCACTTGGTCGATACGATGACCCCTGGGAAAAAAACAAAAAAAAAAAAAAACAAATAAACACGCACCCGTGATTTGTCTTCTGGCAAAAAATACGAAATTCCACATTTTTGTAGATTGGACCTTGAAATTTTTTCTATAGGGCGCTGAATCCGATGGTGCGATTTTCGTTAAGATCCTATGACTTTTAGGGGGTGTTACCCCCTATTTTCTAAAATAAGGCAAATTTTCTCAGGCTCGTAACTGCTGATGACAAAGACTAAATTTGATGAAACTTATATATTTAAAATCAGAATAAAAATCTGATTCTTTGTTATATCTTTTAGCATTGAAATTCCGTTTTTTAGAGTTTCGTTTACTATTGAGCCGGGTCGCTCCTTACTACAGTTCGTTACCACGAACTGTTTGATTCAAACAATATTCAATCATTCATCAAGTGTATCTAAAAATGGAATTATGTACCACGAGTCTCACAGAACAGGGAAATAAATTGTATTTCTGTGAAAATTCAAGTAAACAATGAAAAATTGGCCTTCATCTTTTTAATAAAAAACATGGTTATAAATTACGATTAATTCAATGGTCCTAATTAGTGGAAGAATGGGGGGGCAAGAATTTTTTGGATTTTTTATGATAATATGAGAGAAAGAAGACATCAAATACAGCTAGAGCAAAGGGGAGGGGGTAGCAGTTACTTTAGTGCTCGGACGATTCATTTACTAACCTGTCCGAACCTTAGGGGAAAAGGATTTATAGGTGGAAATGCTATTTGTAAAAAAAAAATACATTTTTTCAAGTCCAGGGAGGCGGCAACCGACCCCTTTCTCAACTTGGTGCAGTTGGATTAATCTCCTTTCTGTTGGTACATCACACATTTCGAATTTGTATGAAGTAAATTCTTAGGAGAAAATATGGTAATAAATTCGTGCTAGATTAATTGAATTACTGCATACACACAAATTTGTGATTCATTTGCATTGGAAATAAATTCGCACAATAATTTTAGATGCATTAGAACCGTGCCTAGTTTAAAATTATATGTTTGATCATAATTTCATTCTTCCTAATTAGCTGGCACATACATAGAAAAATAAACTTTCTGAAACATCGCCAGTTCTCATCTCGGCATTTAACTCGTTCCGTTTTGACGAGATGTTGACACATGTTTTGCATATTTTTGAACAGACGTGTTTTAATAGATAAATTAATACTTTATTAAGAATACTGTAATTAAGTTGAATATTCGCATACCTGTGCCTTTTTTTATAATATTGTGTACCCTCTAAGGAACACCACATTGCTGACATGGGTACGGCCGCCAGAAGAAGGGAGTAGCTCATCGATAACATTTCACTGATATTAAAGTATACTAACGGTATGTTTATTGATTGAGCTCCTCAGGGGCATTTCTATCCCCCCCCAATATTTACTTTTGTTTGCTGCTATTATTGAAATTGTTTGATAATCTTTTAAAGAATTGTCTTTTATTTCTTTTTTGCTAAGGTTTAGATTATGTGTGGAATGTAGCTAAACTATTTCAATTCGGGATATTTGTATCACATTAAGTATAAAAATACTTGTTACTCCTTTGAAACATCTCATTCTTCACGCTAAAATTTTTCGTACTTAAAAAAACTTCTTATTGTTTTAATTAAACGTTAATAGTATTTCAGGAATCGTTCTTAAGGAATTTGGATAGAATTTAAACTTTAGCGTAAAGAGCAAGGTGTTTTGGAGGAGTAAACCCTCTCATATACGTAATAATTTCTGTTCGTTTTAAGTTTTAATATTGCTCCTTACTTTCAGTTCAAAAAGCTTTTTTTAATATTTAATTTCTGATCGTTTTTTAAATAATTCAAGGAAATCTGGCTATTCCTCTACGGAAAAATCCCTCCTCCCCAATGATTTATTCTCTAGACAATTCAATCCCGGTGAAAATTTACCCCAGACAACATCTCCACGCGAGTAGGCAATGAAAAAGCAAGACATAAGAAAATTTCATATAGGAATTCAGGCGAAGTCCCCTGGTGTAAAATTTCCCCTGAAAACTTCTCTCCCTGGAAATATCGGTCCTATCCCCATGGAAAATCTCATCAGCTGATAATTCCCCCGGTCCCCCAAAAAATTGATGCATACTTCCCAATAACAAATACTATACGTAAACAATATGCAATTTTTTTAACTTAAATACCTTTCCCCAGGGGCTTCGGGCGGGTCGTGATATCCCCAAAGGCATAGTTATTCGACCTTTCAACTATGCTGAACAAAATGGCTATCTCAAATTTTTGATCGGCCATTTTTGGGAAAAAGGGGTGTGGGAAGGGGCCTATTTGCCCTCCAATTTTTTGGTTACTTAAAAAGGGCACTAGAACTTTTAGTTTCCGTTCGAATGAGCCTTCTCACGATATTCTAGGACCAATGGTTCGATACTATCACTTCTCGGAAAAACAACCAAACAAAAAAAAATAATAAACACACATCCGTGATCATTCTTCTGGCAAAGAAAAGGAAAAATTCACATTTTTTCAGATAGACACTTGAAACCTCTACAGTAGGGTTCTTTGATACGGTGAATCTTATGGTTTGATTTCTACTAAGATTCTATGACTTTTAGGAGGTGTTTCTCAAAAGTCAGGCAAACTCTCTCAGGCTCGTAGCCATTGATGGGTAAGATTAAATTTATTGAAACTCATGTATTTGAAACCAGCATAAAACCCCGATTCTTTTGATAGATCTATTGGTATCAAAATTCCTTTTTTAGAGTTTCAGTTACTATCTAGTCGGGTCACTCCTTACTTACAGTTCGTTACCACGAACTAATTGATACAGAATCTTTAATTTTGGGCCCAAATCATGAGACATATGAGATAATATAAAATACATCAATTTCCATCAAATTTGGTGTGGATCCGAAACGGAACATCTTTATGGGACTTAAAGCCACCCAGAGTCTGAAAGTTAAGCTACAGTCTAAACTGCATCTAAATTTTGGTTAAAAAAAGAAGAAGAAAACGATTAAAATCTGGTTCATCCAGATAATTCGTACACTCATCCAGACATAAGTGTAAATAGTGTCAATCGCTCGTTTCCATCTTTTGAACGTGTCAAACGTCATGCTAATACGGAATTCATGATACTTTAAATGAGATATTTTTCAGTTCAGTTCATTCGGGTTTATTAAAAAAAAATTATAACAGTCATAACATACATAATCTCTCATCTCTATGCAAAAACTGCATGCTGAGTCCCATATCACCTCAAAAATAAATACGCACTATGGCTCTCCCTCCACTTCTGGATACAACCATGGCCCCTACCAAAAAACATCTTTACAAGTCCCCGCTTCTTCAGGAGCAAACCACTCCAACCCCCACAAAAAAAAACTCAATAATAACTAAAATCACTTTTCTAATTAGATTCTTTATTCAAATTAAACTAATTCAAAACAAGATAATTTTTTATTCTCCTTTTGAAAGAACCAAGGGAGCTCCTACCTCTCAGTTTAGTGCCATTAATCCAAACTACAAGATATTTTTCATGTAAAGCATGTCAATGATTAAATGGATTTTATTTCCCGCTAGAAAAGGCATGAAACCGCTTATACAGTGATAAACAAGAGCAAAAAAATAAAGAAAAAATATGGAGTATAGTTGGAGTTATGTGTCCACCACATAATGGTGGAAAAAAAATGTATTTACGAAGACGGTACATCTGTACTTATATCAGCCAATTAAAAATTCAAATAGATTCAACTAGTGCCAGATAGAACTCCATTTGATTTCTCTGTTCTACAACAGACTTGAATCGATATGGGGTAATCATAACAAAGACCTAAACTAAATTTCATTTATTCGTTTGTATCTTACGATAACTGTATTTTCATGAGTCTGCATGAGGAATCACTAGCCGAATGCTTTTTCGAGGAGGGGGGACGGATTTTACTGATCGGCTGGTTATTTTCAACGACAGATTTGGTCGATTTTTCTTCTAAAGCTATTTTATTTTGTTTCTACTGACCGAGTCCAATCGTTTTCCATTGGTTCTACGTCATTTATTTCTATCTGCCAAAAATATGGAGATATGCTGATAAAATGAGAGATATAAGTTTTGAAGAAATTTGACTTGAATCCAAAATTAGAGTTTCAGCAAGGCATTTTATGCAAGGCTTGGGGTCTGTAAAAAGATTTCAAGTTGGGCTAGTAAGCGTGCAATAATTCAAATATTGTAACTTATTTTTCCTTGTGCTCATTCAGTTTTGTGTGGAATGTGTGGTAGCTTTCAGTTTCATTTCTAAGAAGTCTATCAAGAAAAAGAATCGAATTTCCATCAAAATAAATCTTTTTTGAGAAAAGGTCCTATCTGCAGATAAGATTTTCTTTTTAGTCAAATACTTAAAGAGGGTAACAAGGTTGCTACTTGTCACTGTAAAGAAGACCCAGCAATTTGACACCCTTTGCGCCAGCAATGGCTCTGGAGGACGTTTATCCATTATCCTTTACTTAATAGAGGTGCCATAGCAGAAACGATTCTCCGGGCTTTGAACGTACTAAAATTCAAATAATGTAACTTATTTTTCCATATGCTCAATCAGCTTCGGGGAATCAGCTTCCCCCAGGCGGTTGTGTGTATTTATAGTTTTTGTAATTTAGTAGTTAATAAAGAGAGAGTTCATTCACCTCTTCTCTCACACGCAGGAATTTCTACTGTAAAGAAATTTTGCATATTTGCCCTTTTCTCCACTATAGAAAAATTCGTTGAGCCTCTGATGGATGTATTGGAGACTATCAAGTTCTAATCCCCCTTCACCCCTACTTTGGAATTTGCACTGTAAAATTATGAGAAGAAAACAGTACGAGTTCTTTTGCGTCTCTCTTTTTCCGCAAGATAAGACTAAATGTAAAATAATTCAATTTGAATTTTCTAAGATATCTTCTGATTTTTTCTCTTTATTATAGCATGCGATGTCCTTCAATACAAATCCAAATAAATGGTTGTTAATAAATTTTACTATGTGGTAAGTTGTGGTAAATTGCGATCTACTATGTGGTAAGTTTCTCGTCTATTTTTTTTAGAAGCGAAATGAAAGTGTGCAAATGAACGTAAAATTCTCATAGCTGCTATTATGTTCCAGGTGGAAACGTAAAAATAAATCCTTTTCAAAAACTAGAGTTCTGAACCGAATCCAAATCTCGGTGAGTAAAATTCAAATAAATTAACAAGACTGTGTTTCATCCAGACATTTTATTTAATCAGCCGGGCGTAAGCTCAAATAGCAACAATTATTGGTTTTCACCTAATAAGGTCAAGGATGTGCCCAGGATTTTTATTCGGGAAAGTTTTTTTGGGAGGCGTACACAAAACGCATTAAAATTTGTTTATATTTATTTTTGTTACTTTTTTACCAGTCGGACAATTTTTTTGGCGGTGGAGGGGGCTCAAATCCGCTAACATCCGGGTTTGACCTAAATAGATTATTTTTATGTTCTCGGTTTGAGTAATTAAGCTTTATTCGGTGAAAAGAAAGACACTTTTGTTTATTTCTGTCGCAATCAACTTTTAATTCATTTTATTGTAGTCAGCAAACAGTTTTGCATATTTATGCTGACATAAATGATGACATTTATTGACATTTATGACATTGTTTGACAAACAATGTCAAACAATGACATTGTTTGCTATTGAAAGTCTAATTAAACTAGATTGTACTTTTTAAAATACTTAGCACAGACACTCATCCTCACTAAAATTTATTATAACTATTCTGTGTATATAAATGCCACTTTTTCGGAAAAAATTATAATACCGTTTTCGAGAAAAAATTACAGATAAGAAAATAAATATACATGTATACAATTACTATTCGTTTGATGAGGTAAGATATATAATTTTTCTTCTTTTGTTTTCCTTTTTCGTGTATATTTTTCCTTTTTCCTAATAATGGCACTATTGAGTTCATTCACCATAGTAGGAGTTGGGAAGAATGCATTTTGGACTGGTGTGCTATAACAATTGTGTCAGTCAATTTATTCCTTTTCCTTTACCCTTTGGAACTGTAAGGTTACACATGTTTAAACTTACCTAGGACTATAAGATTAGAGTTCACAGTTTCACTACCAAACCCATTGACTCTAATTCATTAAAACAGTCCTGAATCTTATTGAGAAGCTTCTATGATACTTAACATCTTTGTCTTTACTATACTTTGCAAGGAAATTATTCAGAACAAAATTCTACCAAAGCTCTTCGAGAACCATAAGATTAAAGTTCACAGTCTCACTACCCAGCCTGTTGACTCAAATGCCTTAAAATAGTCCTGAATCCTCTTGAGAAGCTTCTTGGATCCTTAAAATTTGCCTTTACTAGCCTATAGTTTGCAATGAAACTATTCAGAATGGAATTCTACCTAAGTTTACCCAGGACTATAACACTGAAGTTCACAGTCGCACTATCAAATCCGTTGACTCCAATACATTAACATAATCCTGAATCCTGAATCTACTTTGCAAGGAAATCATACAGAATAAAATTCTACCTAAGCTTACCGAGAACTACAAGATTAAAGTTCAGAGTCTCACTACCCAGCCCGTTGACTCAAATGCATTGACATAGTACTGAATACTCTTGAGAAGCTTCTTGGATCCTTAAAATTTGCCCTTAAAAATTATGCCTTTACTGTATTCTCTAAAGAAACAATTCAGAATAAAACTCTATCTAAGCTTACCGAGAACTATAAGATTGAAGTTCAAAGTCTCGCCACCCAGCCAATTGACTCAAATGCATTGACATAGTCCTGAATACTCTTGAGAAGCTTCTTGGATCCTTAAAATTTGCCCTTAAAAATTATGCCTTTACTGTACTTTGCAAGGAAAATATTCAGAATGAAATTCTACCTAAGTTTACCTAGAACTATAAGATTGAAGTTCACAGCCCGTTGACTCAAATGCATTGACATAGTACTGAATACTCTTGAGAAGCTTCTTGGATCCTTAAAATTTGCCCTTAAAAATTATGCCTTTACTGTACTTTGCAAGGAAAATAATCAGAATGAAATTCTACCTAAGTTTACCTAGAACTATAACATTGAAGTTCACAGCCCGTTGACTCAAATGCATTGACATAGTACTGAATACTCTTGAGAAGCTTCTTGGATCCTTAAAATTTGCCCTTAAAAATTATGCCTTTACTGTATTCTCTAAAGAAACAATTCAGAATGAAATTCTACCTAAGTTTACCTAGAACTATAACATTGAAGTTCACAGCCCGTTGACTCAAATGCATTGACATAGTACTGAATACTCTTGAGAAGCTTCTTGGATCCTTAAAATTTGCCCTTAAAAATTATGCCTTTACTGTACTTTGCAAGGAAAATATTCAGAATGAAATTCTACCTAAGTTTACCTAGAACTATAAGATTGAAGTTCACAGCCCGTTGACTCAAATGCATTGACATAGTACTGAATACTCTTGAGAAGCTTCTTGGATCCTTAAAATTTGCCCTTAAAAATTATGCCTTTACTGTACTTTGCAAGGAAAATATTCAGAATGAAATTCTACCTAAGTTTACCTAGAACTATAACATTGAAGTTCACAGCCCGTTGACTCAAATGCATTGACATAGTACTGAATACTCTTGAGAAGCTTCTTGGATCCTTAAAATTTGCCCTTAAAAATTATGCCTTTACTGTACTTTGCAAGGAAAATATTCAGAATGAAATTCTACCTAAGTTTACCTAGAACTATAAGATTGAAGTTCACAGCCCGTTGACTCAAATGCATTGACATAGTACTGAATACTCTTGAGAAGCTTCTTGGATCCTTAAAATTTGCCCTTAAAAATTATGCCTTTACTGTACTTTGCAAGGAAAATATTCAGAATGAAATTCTACCTAAGTTTACCTAGAACTATAAGATTGAAGTTCACAGCCCGTTGACTCAAATGCATTGACATAGTACTGAATACTCTTGAGAAGCTTCTTGGATCCTTAAAATTTGCCCTTAAAAATTATGCCTTTACTGTACTTTGCAAGGAAAATATTCAGAATGAAATTCTACCTAAGTTTACCTAGAACTATAACATTGAAGTTCACAGCCCGTTGACTCAAATGCATTGACATAGTACTGAATACTCTTGAGAAGCTTCTTGGATCCTTAAAATTTGCCCTTAAAAATTATGCCTTTACTGTACTTTGCAAGGAAAATATTCAGAATGAAATTCTACCTAAGTTTACCTAGAACTATAAGATTGAAGTTCACAGCCCGTTGACTCAAATGCATTGACATAGTACTGAATACTCTTGAGAAGCTTCTTGGATCCTTAAAATTTGCCCTTAAAAATTATGCCTTTACTGTACTTTGCAAGGAAAATATTCAGAATGAAATTCTACCTAAGTTTACCTAGAACTATAAGATTGAAGTTCACAGCCCGTTGACTCAAATGCATTGACATAGTACTGAATACTCTTGAGAAGCTTCTTGGATCCTTAAAATTTGCCCTTAAAAATTATGCCTTTACTGTACTTTGCAAGGAAAATATTCAGAATGAAATTCTACCTAAGTTTACCTAGAACTATAACATTGAAGTTCACAGCCCGTTGACTCAAATGCATTGACATAGTACTGAATACTCTTGAGAAGCTTCTTGGATCCTTAAAATTTGCCCTTAAAAATTATGCCTTTACTGTATTCTCTAAAGAAACAATTCAGAATGAAATTCTACCTAAGTTTACCTAGAACTATAACATTGAAGTTCACAGCCCGTTGACTCAAATGCATTGACATAGTACTGAATACTCTTGAGAAGCTTCTTGGATCCTTAAAATTTGCCCTTAAAAATTATGCATTTACTGTATTCTCTAAAGAAATTATTCAGAATAAAACTCTACCTAAGCTTATCGAGAACTATAAGATTGAAGTTCACAGTCCGTTGACTCAAATGCATTAACATAGTCCTGAATCCTCTTGAGAAGCTTCTTTGGTCTAAAAATTTGTCCTTGAAAATTTTGCCATTACTATACTTAGCAAGGAAAATAATCAGAATGAAATTCTACCTAAGTTTACCTAGAACTATAACATTGAAGTTCACAGTCTCACTACCAAACCCGTTGACTCCAATGCATTCAAACAGTCCTGAATCCTCTTGAGAAGCTTCTTTGATCCTTAGAATTTGATTGGAGGTACGATAACGGTCCCATCCAATCGTAATTGACTCCCCATCCTGAAAAATAATAATGGTGATGATACTGGTCCTTAATCTCTGTCCCCACTATGAGGCATAAAAGTATCAAATGTCAATTATCAGCCTTCCCAGGGGACAAGAGCCATCTTAGTAATAAATCTGTCTCCGGGAAAAATCAAGGCTTATTTTTATCTTTTATAACTCTGTTTCTATTATTTTTAAAATTGTGCAGTTAGTGGTTCTGGAAAGTCAAGATGATAGTACTAATGAGCAGACACGTGCACAGAGGAGGAGGGGGACGGGATAGAAATTCCTCATAAATCAATCTTCCTAGAAATCGAATACCATTTTTTAGATATTCGTTTATTTTGTTTTAATTTAGGAGAGTCATACTCCAATATGGAATTAAGGATGCCAAACTATGCTGAATAATTTATTGGCAGGGTATTTACTCCTCCTACACACATTTTTAATTTTACTGATCACTTTCCAAATCTTTCAATTAATCTAGCATTGCTACTTTTGTATATCCCCTTGTCAGTGGAATATAGGATTTGTCTCCCTACATTAAATTGTTAAACTTCTGGTGTTACTCCATGACTTCTGCAGTTTAACTTTTAGCACGTTTCACTTTATCGGCTATACTAGAGAAAATGAGAAAGTACTATTAACGTGAAAATACTATTCAGGCGCGTAAGCATGAATATTCTTAGGTCAACAATAAAAAAAAAATTATTCGATAATCTGAAAAAAAAATTACCCAGAAATTCAAAAAAAGTTTACAGGTCCCTGGAGTCCGGGCTCCAAGACTCTGCCTACGTACCTGATAGTCAAGGCCGTTTCCAGGAGGGGATTTGGGAGTTTTGAACCACCCCCCCCCCCCCAAAAAAAAAAAAATGCTTGTTCGTCACGTAATAACGTAACAAAATGAATATAAACAAATTTTTGATGTGCCTTTTTAAGTTTTTTGTAGCCCCTCAAGAGAATTGTAGCCCCCCCAAAAATTATACCCCTCCCCCAGAAACAAAATCCTGGATACGACCATGCTGATAGTATTAACATTCGTTTTCTACAATCTTTCGGTTTTTGTAGCTACATCTTTCCATATTTTAAAATATCACAAAAATATTATAAAACTCTAAGTTTTGTCTAGGGAAATTTAACCTTAAGCTAACATTTTTTTTATAAATTGTTGAAAAATAGAATGAAAGAACTCTTCCTTTCTTCCCTATTTTCTTCACAGCTAAAATTTGATTTAATATAGAGCTGTAAGGGGTTTCTTTGTATCCTACTTATTTTCAACATAAAATCTTAATTGAAAACAAGCAAGTCTTGCTGTTTTTCCGCATCCGACCAAAAATCTCTCAGTTTCCTTGAAAACTAATTGGTTTAAGCACCAAAAAACGATAAGCTGTCAACAACTAGGGTTATCAATCAAACAAACTGTCACCTCGTTTTGACCTCCTACGCTTAGAAAAACCAATGAACTCATCAGAAATTAAACAGTGGCAAAAAACAGCCTGAGACTTGTAACAAAAAAAAATTAAAAAGTTGATTGCTTTTGCAAAAGGACTAGCCTCAGAAGAAGGAGAAGAAAATTAAATTAAAGCATAATAACGTGCCAAACAGACAGAGCTACAACGTAATGAATTGCGTTTTATTATTGTCATTCCCTTTTTCAATTCAATCTCTTGTCATAACAAGATTTTATATTAACAAATATCAAATCATAAAAAGACAAAATTTTGCGATATTTGTCCCCAGCTATTCAAACCAAGGCCAAATTTTAGAATTTTGACGGAGGGGGACGCCATTTACGAAGAAAATTTATATTGGGAACGTATTTTGTAATTTTTTTTCAACAATAAAACAATGAAGAGCGGGCATTTTTATGCGATTTCTCACATTACGGGGAGACATCAACCCCCTGGCTTTGAAATGCCTAAAAATTGTTAGTTGTTAAAAACCAAAGTTCTCGACCACGCAAATATTACCTAGTTTCAACCTCCTAAGCTTTGAAAATCGGTATACTCATCAGAAATTAAAAAGAAGCAAACATTGAGACTTACAGACTTAAGACTAAGATACTTGAGACTTAGAGACTAAACACCTAAGAGACTTGAAAGAAAAAAAAACTGGTTAATTGATATAACAAAAGGAACAACCAGATCACAAGGAAATACAAGCAAATTAAAATGTAAAACCTGCAAAGCAATTAGTGTTTATAACTTAATATATCTTTACTTTTTATTAGAGTCATTTTATTCTTTAGATGTAGCCTTTTATCATGAAATAACTTTATTTTGCCAAATTCTAATCATAATAAAATACAAAATGTTGTGATAATGCAACCAAACTTTTCAAACAAGTACGAAACTTCGTTCTTTTGAGGGGATGAGGGTGTTAACCTTTTTTGATGAAGTTTGCAATGAAAACCGACATTCTTAAAAATATTAAAAAGTTATTTAACCTGTTTTTAATATATTTCAACTATCAAGCAAAAAGAATGCACTTTCACAGTTTCTCACATTCTAGGAAGGGCTCCACCCCCATCCCAAGAATTTAAAATGCCCAAAAAGTATTAGGTTCGGAGTTGTTTTATTTGATTGGAAACTGAAAGTTTTAGTGTCCTTTTTAGGATTCAAAGTGATTTGATTGTCAACAGCCTCCTTTTCCCTCACTCCCTTTTGATCCTCTTTCTCCCCAAAAGACATTAGATCAAAATTTTTAGCTACAACTATACCTCTGGGGATGATATAACCCCAACAACACTTAAGGCAAGGGCCGTAAGTTATGCAAGCTGCCCATTACACATAGGGTTTGTTGTTGGGAAGGGGGGCCTGTTATATACATACTAAATCAAGTGCACGCAGGTTATCAAAAGGGCGCATTAGTAGTATACGAAGAACAGGTGAGGGTATTAAGTTGAAACTTTCAGGGCTAATACTACTACTGAATTGACTACTACTACTACAATTACTACTACTACTACTAATCAGTCAAATAAAAAAAAGTTAAAGTCCATCAAAGCTGTCAAAAAGTAAAGATGCAAGAACTCAGGAACAGAATATTGTATTAAGTTGAAACTTTCAGGGAAATTCGATGGTGATAATAGCATTAACTCAACTGACGCTATGTACATGCACCTTGTCAGAAGGGCCCATCACAAATATCTCAGGAGAGACTGAGGGTACTAGGTTCAAATTTTCTGGGCGCCTGCTACTACTTCTACTACTAATGCTACTACTACCAATACTGCTGCTACCACCGCTATTACTATTAATACTACTACTATGAAGCTAAATAAAAAGAGTTCGGTGCATCCAGGATGTCAAAATGGCGTGGATGCAATGTGACAGAAGCATAGATGAAAATGAAGGTGAAACTTCCAAGGAAAGTCAATGGGGATATAAAACTAAATGAAGTCAAAAGGATGTATCAGCAATATTTTACGATATCACTAAGTATTAAACTGTCAATCTACATTCATTTGTTCTTTTCATTGATTTTACTTGTTATCATGACTTTATTTTTATGTCTTAAAAAAAAATTATAGCTTGAAATAAAGATTATTTTCAGGAAACTTCAAACGACGTTCTGATCTATAAAAGGCATAAAAGGTATTAACCCTACTCCTGTTTATTGTAATTTCTGTTCGTTTCGGGTTTCATTTATTTATTGATAATGAATCATGATAGATTTAAACTTGAAAAGCTATTTCATTTAATTTCTGTTCGTCTTTGATTTAATGTAGCTCTTTACTTTTATTTGAAAGACTTCAAATGTGGAAAAAGTTTATTTTTTAATTAATAAGAAAAAAATTAATAGGATGTTTGTTTTAACTGAAGGAATAATCAGAGAAGAAGGAAAATAAAATCTATTTGACATATAAACTGTGAACAAAGTTTATTTTTTAATTAATAAAAAAAAGTAATAGGATGTTTGCTTTAATTGAAGGAATAATCAGAGAAGAAGGAAACAAAATCTATTTGACATACAAAAAATAACATTTATAATATCATAGATTGTTTTATTATGATTGTTCAATTTTTTAATGCAATATTTTATCATAACATAATTGTTGATTTCCCAGAAGACTAGCCGTATAAAACCAAACAAAAACGGTTGAGATATTTTGGAGACCTATTCAAACCAGAATTTTGATAGGAGGAGGAGCTCGAGCCCTTCGCCATAAAGATTCTCCTATTACAAGCATCATTTTTAAACATCTTAACTATTAAATAACTACTACTAATACTACTACAACTTCTACTAACAACTCACTGCAGCACCAAGCCGTAGGAGGCCAACGCAGCTCCACAAACTCCTTCTCCGTCCCGAGCTACTCAAAGCCTCCCTTTTTACACGCTCCCAGGAATTCCATGTTAAATAGCGAAAAAATATATTCTATATCTTTCTCATATTTAGGAGAGATGCCAATCATAAGCACCCCAGGTTTTAAAAACGTGAAAACTTTTAGCTGTCCACGTCTGGGGTTATCAACCACGCAAGCAGTCATCTCGTTTTAACCTCCTTAGCTTAAAAATATATATAAAAAAATAGAATATAATATAGAAATGTAACAACAAACATCCTTGTATACAAACATAAGAAAAATGCTGATTGCTTAACTGAAGAAATAAACTTTCACGAACGAAAATAAAATTGACTTTAATTTTAATCATGCATATAGGAAGTAACCTTTATGAAAAAAATATATTTTTTCATTACTATTACTCAATTTTTCCCTTTTTTATGGCTTATATGGGCTAAAAGGACACCAAATTTTGGACATTGTTGTACAACTTTTTATACCAGAACCATCCTCGGGATTTCGGTTAGGGAGGGGGTCCGGAAATCTGGTGAAGGGAGTTTTCTATATAGTGTCACCTTAAGAATTTCAACAGCAAAAGTGCATATTTCTAATGCACTAAGTGCTATTTCTAGTTTCTAAAATTAACGGCGTAAGAAAATCTTTTCATTCAAATATTTCACAGGCCAATATAGCACAAACCTAAAAGGGTATGAAGGCCAATGCCATAATCATGATTAAAAAGTAACAAGGGCTTATAATAGGAATGCATAATTTAAAGAGTCAAATGGATTAATTACGGATATAAAAGTCCAAAGGCAGGTAAAAATGAAATAAGGAAGAAATAAAAATACTGAATTCTTTTTAATCTCAATGCAAACTCTATTTCTATTCTGCCTTCCCTCCTCCAATTACCGGATTATACCTATGACCAGTTTAATTCTTCTTCCAAAATGAGTAAAAAACTATATAAAGCTAATATAAGAATATATTTAAGATAAAATAAAACTATATTTAAGATAATATAGAGGTAAATTCTTATGATCGATATGGCTGCCACGAGCAAATAATGTCGAAATTGCTTTTCTTGTTACAAGAAAAGAAACAATAATAATGCAATAGAAAGAAGAAGTGCAAAAAATACACAAACGCAAAGGAAATTATCAATCAATATGTTTCAATTAAAGATCATTATGAAAAAAAAATCACCAAAAAGTATTAAACTAATAACTTACCTTTTTCCAGTTTATGATAGGCGTGGGATATCCTTTGACAGGACAGTCAAGCTTTATTTGGTCACCATACTTGAAAATTTGGCGCTTTTCGTATGAACTGACAATGTGAGGAGGCCCTAAATGAAAAAAAGTAACTAAATAATGAAAAAAAGTAATATTTATTGGAAAAAATAATTGAAATTTTTGCTGAATGAAAAATTACCATAAAAAATTACCACTATTTTGACCTCTTTTATGCTTAAACAGGCACTAAAATTAAAAAAAAAGGTCATTAAGAAATTATTAAAACAAGCATATAGGGTTCAGTTCTGTTCTATTCATCAGTAAAAATGTCCTACTCAAAAGTTTAAAACAAACTCTAATTTGAAACGAAATTAAAAGAGCAGGGGCAATGAGGGAGGTGGTCTTAGAGGCACATGCCCCCCCAAAAACATTAAAAATTATACTAATTACGGGAGTGAAGGGGCGAGTAACACCAACAAAGGAGGCCAAGGTTGTTAGTGCACCCCAAAGCATTCATTTTTCAACTACCCATTTAGGTGATAATCTGTTTTTAATTCAAGGGGAACGCCTAGTTCAGACTAAAAAGACGTTACTGGAACTCTTTATGTACATTAAGAATCTTTGCTTGTCTTCTGTAACTTGTAATAGAGCTAGCTGTTGGGATGGCGCTTCGCGCCACCCCAACACCTAGTTGGTGGGGGCACTTCGCGCCCCCAAAGCCCCCCCGCGCACGTAAGTCGTTACGCGCCATATTAGTTACGCGCCATTGTAGTTGTGTCCCTGTGTCCCACCTGTGAATATAGATAGATATATATATATTTAACTAAGTGTGTTTTTTACTACGTAAAACTTGCGAATATACAACATTCTTGGCTGTCCCATTGTCTGTGCATATACAAAGTTTTATATACTTATAATGACGTCATATTCAAACGCTCTTTTTACAAACAAACAATACAATACAATACATGCATACATACAACTTATTTTTATATAGATAGATAGATAGATAGATATATAGATATACATATACAATACAAATTAACTACGTAAAACTTGCGAATATACAACATTCTTCGCTGTCCCATTGTCGGTGCATGTAAACAGATTGTCAGGTTTACCGACCCTCGAACATGCAACGTACAACTGTCCATGGGAAAAACATTCTGTATTAAGATCTATACCACATGTTTCTAATGATTGCTCTTGAGCTTTGTTGATGGTGACTGCAAATGCTAATCGAATTGGGAATTGCAATCTTTTAAATTGAAAAGGCAGATCCGTTGGAATCATGGGAATGCGAGGAATAAGAACAGCCTCACCCTCAAAAGGCCCTGTCAAGATTGTTGCCTCTATTACCTTTTCCATTGTTTTTATTTACGGCAAGTCGCGTGCCACTGCAAAGCTTTGGTGGGTTGATATTTCGTAACAATATTATTGGTACGCCTATTTTTAGTTGTAGCACGTGTGGTGGAAACCCTGGGAGATCCAGGGAGTTTAAAAATTCAGATGGATGAATTACCGCCTCATTTGGTTCCAGAATTGTGTCGACTGACTTGTAAAGGACTGCCTGGTCTCGAATCTTGGTCAAAACAATATTGTTGATTTCGTGGACGTCTTTATTCTTGGCTGCCAGAATCGCTCGTTCTGTTAGCCATTTATGATTTTTAAAATTGGTAAGAATATTCGGAAATACTTTTTCAACCAATTCATTTTTGGACGTCAATAAATTACAGAATTCAGCAGGCAGTTGTATACGTCCTGAAATTGAGTCTGCTGGGAGCTTTCCGTTTCCAATTGCCAGCAATTGATCTGAAAATGTTTGACCAGAGTTATCGTTTTGCAATCGGACACGCATATTTGTAGTTAATTTTAATGTCTTTACGTGTGACCATAAATTAGAATTTTTCAGGCAAGTATTCATTTCGTCTACAGGGGTTGATCTAGGTATTATAGGTAATGTTTGCCTGAAATCTCCCGCAAGCAATATTAATGTGCTGCCAAAGGGTTTCGAATTCTCTCGCAAATCTCTCAACGATTGATCCAGAGCCTCGAGCGATTTTTTGTGTGCCATTGTGCACTCGTCCCAAATAATAAGTTTGCATTGCTTCAATACTTTACCCATCCCAGATGATTTGGAAATATTGAACGTGGGAGTTTCCGTAGAATGAAAATTCAGAGGCAATTTCAAAGCGGAATGAGCAGTTCTTCCACCAGGCAGCAACGTTGCGGATATTCCGGGCGACGCAATGGCCAACGCAATGTAATTTTTTGATCGAATTGTTGCCAGAATCAATTTTATCACAAATGTTTTACCAGTACCTCCTGGCGCATCCAAAAAGAAGATTTCTCCAAGGTTGTTATCGACACAATGCATTTTCTTATCATAAATGTCCTTTTGCTCAGACGTTAACTGAGAAATGTTTTTTTGCACATACGACAATAGATCACTCGTGCTGTAACTTTGTTCATGATCCAATTCTACACATGTTGAAACAGCAGCGTTACGATTAGGTGAAGGCATTCCCAAGCCCTGAAGAGGTTTGTTTGCCATTCATACGCAGAAATCTTCAATAATAACTAAAGTGTAGTTATAAATTTCTGATGTAAAATCTAAAGTCATATCTGACGTCTCTAGCCGTTTTCGATGGAGTATATCCTCGGCCATTTTCGATTTATATTTTTCCATGTCTATGAACCGCAGATTGTCCTTGAAGTAAAAGCTGCCGTATCTCGTCCCAAGATTGATTACATGTAAATGTAATAAATAAATCTGGACGACCATAGAGACGAACAAACGCAATAGCATCTTGAGCATATTCATGCATATGACAGGGACCGCCAGCATGTGATGAAGGTAAAATCGTTAATCTTCCAACGTTTATGGTATTACAGTCATTTACAACTGCATCTCGCAAATGAATGTATTGTTCAGAGCGGAGCTTGGTCTGATTCAGACGGATAAATAGCAAACGTTCTGATTCAATTTTTGCATACATATCTACGATGTATTGGTGAAACAATTGATTGCATTTTAAAATATAATTGTCTTCATCCTGCCGAATCATTAGTCAATAGGAATAATAATGCATTGTGCTGCATTTCTTACCCGTTTGTTTGTTAGTGGATGGATCTTGCAATTTATTATTAAAGTGATAGCCGTCGGCTCCATCCCAAAAAAAATTATAGGATATTGTAGGGCATCGTAGCATCGATGAGTTTCAGCAATTCTTACCAACTGAGCGTTTCGCTTATGAAGAATAATATCTCGAGGTAAAAACTGATCACCGACCATAACGATTGCCACTTCGTCGATAGTTGGAGCATTGTATCTACGCACATGTTGGCCAGTAGGCGTTTTGTCAGTGGAAATAACACTTTTATGCGTATCAGTAGGCATCAAATCGATGGCTGTTTTGAACAGACGCACTAAATTATTATTTTCGTGAAAAAGATGTTGCAATTGAAAAACGATAGTCCTTTCAGCGTCAGGAGAAATTCCGCAACGTGCATTCAATTCAGAATTGCGTCAGGAAAAATTCCGCAACGTGCATTCAATTCAGAATTTCTATCACTGATGAAGTACAGTTGTAAAAATTTATGATTCTCGCCTGAGAATAGTAGAAGGGACCCTGCTCTATGATAAATTTGCCCTTTTACTTTGAAAGTAGGCATAAATTGATCTGGATTTTCGATTTGGGCACCAAATGACGTCATTTGGAAACATGAGTTATATTTTCTGATGTTTGACAAAAACGCTTAGATTCTGACGTAGTTCCAGTAAGCAAAGTCTTCAATGGCTCTGGTGGTGCAGCCAGTTGAGGAAGTTTAACTTTTCCTGAGGCGCTACACATTCCCATTGTTTCACCATTAAATTTCAAGGCCTTGCAATAGGGACAAATTTTAGACATAGTCCCGATTTGAACACATATACTCAAGCTATAATCATCGTCTGGGCTGTACCTGAATGAGGGGCGAAAATTTTCAGGTTACTCTTGTGATTCCTCGGCACGCTTTCTTTGGGTGATTTGTCTTTGAGACGCAAGCCTGTTTTCACGCTGTTGTTGTGATTCCTCGGCACGCTTTCTTTTGGTGACTTGTCTTTGAGACGCAAGCCTGTTTTCACGCTGTTGTTGTGATTCCTCGGCACGCTTTCTTTTCATACTTTCTCTATTAGCCGCAAGATGTTTTCACGCTATTGTTGTGATTCCTCGGCACGCTTTCTTTTCATACTTTCTCTATTAGCCGCAAGCCTGTTTTCACGCTGTTGTTGTGATTCCTCGGCACGCTTTCTTTTCATACTTTCTCTATTAGCCTGTGATTCCTCGGCACGCTTTCTTTTCATATTTTCTCTATTAGCCGCAAGCCTGTTTTCACGCTGTTGTTGTGATTCCTCACAACAACTTTCACGCTTTCTTTTCATACTTTTTCTATTAGCCGCAAGCCTTTTGGCATAGACTTTTTGAGCAGCTTCCTCGGCTGTTGCCATTGTAGGTTCTTCTAACATGTTAAAATATATACTAAAAATTTCTCTTTGAAAGGCCTTCTTATATACTTATAATGACGCCATATACAAAGCCTTTGACGTCATGACAAGCATAACGTGAGTCGACAAACAACTTAATGACGGCATAATGCTCAATCCTTATAATGACGTCAGTCGACAAACATGCATGACGTCAGTCAACACAAAACACACAAACAACTTATTTATATATATATAGATAACTAGCTGTTGGGGTGGCGCGAAGCGCCACCCCAAAACCTAGTTGGTGAGGGCCCTTTGCGCCCTCCCAAGCCCCCCCCCCGCACGCGTAATTCGTTACGCGCCATATTAGTTACGCGCCATTGTAGTCGTGTCCCTGTGTCCCACCTGTGAATATAGATAGATATATATGTTTTTAACTACGTAAAACTTGCGAATATACAACATTCTTGGCTGTCCCATTGTCTGTGTATATAAATAGATTGTCAGGTTTACCGACTCTTGAACATGCAACATATAATTGTCCATGGGAAAACAATCTGTATTCAGATCTATACCTCATTATTCTAATGATTGCCCTTGAGCTTTGTTGATGGTGATTGCTAATCGAACATTCCCAGTGTCCCCGTCGTCATTTATATATCCCCCTGTGCCCCCCGGCGTCCCCGTTGTAGTTGTGTCCCTGTGTCCTGGTCGTCATTTATATTCCTTGTTTCCCGGTCGTCATTTGTGTCCCGGTGTCCCAGTCTGTAATTTCTCTTTGAATGTCACGGTCGTCATTTAAATTCCCTGTGTCCCGGTGTCCCGGCCGGTCGTCATTTGTGTTCCGGTGTCCCGGTCTGTAATTTCTCTTTGAGTGTCCCGGTCGTCATTTATATTCCCTGTGTCCCGGTCGTCATTTGTGTCCCGGTGCTTTGTTGATGGTGATAGCTAATCGAACATTCCTTGTGTCCCGGTCGCTTTCTCTTTGAGTGTCCCGGTCGTCATTTATATTCCCTATGTCCCGGTGTCCCGGTTGTCATTTGTGTCCCGATGTCCCGGTCTATAATTTCGTCAGTATATATATATATATATATATATATATATATATATATATATATATATATATATATATATATATATATATATATATATATATATATATATATATATATATATATATATATACATATATATATATATATATATATATATATATATATATAAATATATATATATATATATATATATATATATATATATATATATATATATATATATATATATATATATATATATATATATATAGATGTTCCGGTGTCCCGGTCGTCATTTTTGTCCTGATGTCCCTGTCTGTAATTTCGTCAGTCGACAAACATGACGTCAGTCGACACACAAACATGTATTCCCTATGTCCCGGTGTCCCGGTCGTCATTTGTGTCCCGATGTCCCGGTCTATAATTTCGTCAGTCGACAAACATGACGTCAGTCGACACACAAACATGACGTCACTCTACAGACATAACACACAGACAACTTATTTTTATATATATAGATGTCCCGGTGTCCCGGTCGTCATTTGTGTCCCAATGTCCTGGTCTGTAATTTCGTCAGTCGACAAACATGACGTCAGTCGACACACAAACATGACGTCACTCGACTGACCCACAGACAACTTATCTATCTATCTATATATATAAAAACTAGCTGTTGGGGTGGCGCTTCGTGCCACCCCAACACCTAGTTGGTGGGGCGCTTCGCGGCCCTCCAAGCCCCCCCGCGCGCGTAAGTCGTTACGCGCAATATTAGTTACGCGCCATTGTAGTTGTGTCCCTGTGTCCCACCTGTGAATAGATATATATATATATATATATATATATATATATATATATATATATATATATATATATATATATATATATATATATATACTAGCTGTTGGGGTGGCGCTTCGCGCCACCCCAACACCTAGTTGGTGGGGGCGCTTCGCGCCCCCCCCAAGCCCCCCCGCGCGCGTAAGTCGTTACGCGCCATAATAGTTACGCGCCATTGTAGTTGTGTCCCTATGTCCCACCTGTGAATATAGATATATATATATATATATGGTTTTAACTACGTAAAACTTGCGAATATACAACATTCTTTGCTGTCCCATTGTCTTTGCATATAAATAGATTGTCAGGTTATCCCCCTGTTTCCCCCGGTGTCCCCGTTGTAGTTGTGTCCCTGTGTCCCGGTCGTCATTTATATTCCCTGTGTCCCGGGTCCCGGTCATCATTTGTATCCCGGTGTCCCGGTCTGTATATACATTCGTTTTTTAGTTTTGTTTTTCTCCTTTATTTTTTTCCTTTTTTTTTCTTTTTTAGCTTATTTAGATTTTTAGATTTTTTAGTTTTTTTTATTAGTTTTTAGTTTTTATTTCTTTTTAGTTTTTTTGTCCCGGTCGTCATTTATATCCCCCTGTTTCCCCCGGTGTCCCCGTTGTAGTTGTGTCCCTGTGTCCCGGTCGTTATTTATATTCCCTGTGTCCCGGTCGTCATTTGTATCCCGGTGTACCGGTCTGTATATACATTCGTTTTTTAGTTTTGTTTTTCTCCTTTATTTTTTTCCTTTTTTTTTCTTTTTTAGTTTATTTAGATTTTTAGATTTTTTAGTTTTTTTATTAGTTTTTAGTTTTTTTTTCTTTTTAGTTTTTTTGTAGTTTTTACCTTCTTTTTAGTTTTGTTAATTTTTTTTTTTACTTGTGTCCTGGTCGTCATTTATACTCCCTGTGTCCCGGTGCTTTGTTGATTGCTAATCGAACATTCCTTTTGTCCTGGTCGCTTTCTCTTTGAGTGTCGTCATTTATTTTTTTCTTTTTTAGTTCTTTTAGTTTTTACCTTTTTTAGTTTTTTTTTAGTTTTTAGTTTTTTTAGTTTTTTACCTTTTTTTAGTTTTTTTAGTTTTTTAGCTTTTTTATTTTTTTTATTAGTTTTTAGTTTTTTTGTAGTTTTTGCCTTTTTTTTTAGTTTTTTGTCCTGGTCGCTTTCTCTTTGAGTGTCGTCATTTATTAGTTTTTTCCTTTTTTTTTTTAGTTTTTTATTGGTTTTTACCTTTATTTTAGCTTATTTTTCAGTTTTTTCCTTTTTTTTAGTTTTTTTTTATTTTTTATTTTTTTTAGTTTTTTACCTTTTTTTAGTTTTTTTAGTTTTTTTAGTTTTTTAGCTTTTTTACTTTTTTTATTAGTTTTTAGTTTTTTTTTGTAGTTTTTGCCTTTTTTTAGTTTTTTCAGTTTTTTTTTTTAGTTTTTTATTGGTTTTTACCTTTATAGTTTTTTTAGTTTTTTAGCTTTTTTATTTTTTTTATTAGTTTTTAGTTTTTTTTGTAGTTTTTGCCTTTTTTTAGTTTTTTCAGTTTTGACGTCACCTAATCCAGTTTTTTCAGGTGACGTCACCTGACACATCCATCCACACATCCATCCATCCATCCATCCACAGACAACTTATTTTTATATATATAGATATATATATATATATATATATATATATATATATATATATATATATATATATATATATATATATACATATGTATATATATATGTTTTTAACTACGTAAAACATGCGAATATACAAACATTCTTCGCTGTCCCATTGTCTGTGCGTATAAATAGATTGTCAGGTTTACTGACTCTTGAACATGCAACATATAATTGTCCATGGGAAAAACAATCCGTATTCAGATCAATACCTCATTATTCTAATTATGTGTCCCTGTGTCCCGGTCGTCATTTATATTCCCTGTGTCCCGGTCGTCATTTGTGTCCCGGTATCCCAGTTTGTAATTTCTCTGTGAGTGTCCCGGTCGTCATTTTTATCCCGGCAATCGACAAACAACTTCATGACGCATACAGCTCAATCCTTATAATGACGTCAGTCGACAAACATGACGTCAGTCGACACACAAACATGACGTCACTCGACACACACACAGACAACTTATTTTTATATATATACTAGCTGTTGGGGTGGCGCTTCGCGCCACCCCAACACCTAGTTGGTGGGGGCGCTTCGCGCCCCCCCCAAGCCCCCCCGCGCGCGTAAGTCGTTACGCGCCATATCTATACCTCATGATTCTAATGATTGCCCTTGAGCTTTGTTGATGGTGATTGCTAATCGACCATT
Source organism: Artemia franciscana (assembly GCF_032884065.1). Taxonomy (NCBI): domain Eukaryota; kingdom Metazoa; phylum Arthropoda; class Branchiopoda; order Anostraca; family Artemiidae; genus Artemia; species Artemia franciscana. Next base: position 6,037,028 of record NC_088865.1, read on the forward strand.
CCCTGTCCCGGTGTCCCGGTCGTCATTTACATCCCCCTGTTTCCCCCGGTGTCCCCGTTGTAGTTGTGTCCCTGTGTCCCGGTCGTCATTTATATTCCCTGTGTCCCGGGTCCCGGTCATCATTTGTATCCCGGTGTCCCGGTCTGTATATACATTCGTTTTTTAGTTTTGTTTTTCTCCTTTATTTTTTTCCTTTTTTTTTCTTTTTTAGCTTATTTAGATTTTTAGATTTTTTAGTTTTTTTTATTAGTTTTTAGTTTGTATTTCTTTTTAGTTTTTTTGTCCCGGTCGTCATTTATATCCCCCTGTTTCCCCCGGTGTCCCCGTTGTAGTTGTGTCCCTGTGTCCCGGTCGTTATTTATATTCCCTGTGTCCCGGTCGTCATTTGTATCCCGGTGTACCGGTCTGTATATACATTCGTTTTTTAGTTTTGTTTTTCTCCTTTATTTTTTTCCTTTTTTTTTCTTTTTTAGTTTATTTAGATTTTTAGATTTTTTAGTTTTTTTATTAGTTTTTAGTTTTTTTTTCTTTTTAGTTTTTTTGTAGTTTTTACCTTCTTTTTAGTTTTGTTAATTTTTTTTTTTACTTGTGTCCTGGTCGTCATTTATACTCCCTGTGTCCCGGTGCTTTGTTGATTGCTAATCGAACATTCCTTTTGTCCTGGTCGCTTTCTCTTTGAGTGTCGTCATTTATTTTTTTCTTTTTTAGTTCTTTTAGTTTTTACCTTTTTTAGTTTTTTTTTAGTTTTTAGTTTTTTTAGTTTTTTACCTTTTTTTAGTTTTTTTAGTTTTTTTAGTTTTTTAGCTTTTTTATTTTTTTTATTAGTTTTTAGTTTTTTTGTAGTTTTTGCCTTTTTTTTAGTTTTTTTAGTTTTTTAGCTTTTTTATTAGTTTTTAGTTTTTTTTGTAGTTTTTGCCTTTTTTTAGTTTTTTTAGTTTTTTAGCTTTTTTATTTTTTTTATTAGTTTTTAGTTTTTTTTGTAGTTTTTGCCTTTTTTTAGTTTTTTCAGTTTTGACGTCACCTGATCCAGTTTTTTCAGGTGACGTCACCTGATCCACGATCCACAGATCCACAGACAACTTATTTTTATATATATAGATAGTTTTTTTTTTTTTACTTATGTCCTGGTCGTCATTTATACTCCCTGTGTCCCGGTGCTTTGTTGATTGCTAATCGAACATTCCTTTTGTCCTGGTCGCTTTCTCTTTGAGTGTCGTCATTTATTAGTTTTTTCCTTTTTTTTTTAGTTTTTTATTGGTTTTTACCTTTATTTTAGCTTATTTTTCAGTTTTTTCCTTTTTTTTAGTTTTTTTTATTTTTTATTTTTTTTAGTTTTTTACCTTTTTTTAGTTTTTTTAGTTTTTTTAGTTTTTTAGCTTTTTTACTTTTTTTATTAGTTTTTATTTTTATACTAGCTGTTGGGGTGGCGCTTCGCGCCACCCCAACACCTAGTTGGTGGGGGCGCTTCGCGCCCCCCCCAAGCCCCCCCGCGCGCGTAAGTCGTTACGCGCCATAATAGTTACGCGCCATTGTAGTTGTGTCCCTATGTCCCACCTGTGAATATAGATATATATATATATATGGTTTTAACTACGTAAAACTTGCGAATATACAACATTCTTTGCTGTCCCATTGTCTTTGCATATAAATAGATTGTCAGGTTATCCCCCTGTTTCCCCCGGTGTCCCCGTTGTAGTTGTGTCCCTGTGTCCCGGTCGTCATTTATATTCCCTGTGTCCCGGGTCCCGGTCATCATTTGTATCCCGGTGTCCCGGTCTGTATATACATTCGTTTTTTAGTTTTGTTTTTCTCCTTTATTTTTTTCCTTTTTTTTTCTTTTTTAGCTTATTTAGATTTTTAGATTTTTTAGTTTTTTTTATTAGTTTTTAGTTTTTATTTCTTTTTAGTTTTTTTGTCCCGGTCGTCATTTATATCCCCCTGTTTCCCCCGGTGTCCTCGTTGTAGTTGTGTCCCTGTGTCCCGGTCGTTATTTATATTCCCGGGACACCTTTTTACCTTCTTTTTAGTTTTGTTAATTTTTTTTTTTACTTGTGTCTTGGTCGTCATTTATACTCCCTGTGTCCCGGTGCTTTGTTGATTGCTAATCGAACATTCCTTTTGTCCTGGTCGCTTTCTCTTTGAGTGTCGTCATTTATTTTTTTCTTTTTTAGTTCTTTTAGTTTTTACCTTTTTTAGTTTTTTTTTAGTTTTTAGTTTTTTTAGTTTTTTACCTTTTTTTAGTTTTTTTAGTTTTTTAGCTTTTTTATTTTTTTTATTAGTTTTTAGTTTTTTTGTAGTTTTTGCCTTTTTTTTAGTTTTTTTAGTTTTTTAGCTTTTTTATTAGTTTTTAGTTTTTTTTGTAGTTTTTGCCTTTTTTTAGTTTTTTCAGTTTTGACGTCACCTGATCCAGTTTTTTCAGGTGACGTCACCTGATCCACGATCCACAGATCCACAGACAACTTATTTTTATATATATAGATAGTTTTTTTTTTTTTTACTTATGTCCTGGTCGTCATTTATACTCCCTGTGTCCCGGTGCTTTGTTGATTGCTAATCGAACATTCCTTTTGTCCTGGTCGCTTTCTCTTTGAGTGTCGTCATTTATTAGTTTTTTCCTTTTTTTTTAGTTTTTTATTGGTTTTTACCTTTATTTTAGCTTATTTTTCAGTTTTTTCCTTTTTTTTAGTTTTTTTTATTTTTTATTTTTTTTAGTTTTTTACCTTTTTTTAGTTTTTTTAGTTTTTTTAGTTTTTTAGCTTTTTTACTTTTTTTATTAGTTTTTAGTTTTTTTTTTAATTTTTTCCTTTTTTTAGTTTTTTCAGTTTTTTTTTTAGTTTTTTATTGGTTTTTACCTTTATAGTTTTTTTAGTTTTTTAGCTTTTTTATTTTTTTTATTAGTTTTTAGTTTTTTTTGTAGTTTTTGCCTTTTTTTAGTTTTTTCAGTTTTGACGTCACCTGATCCAGTTTTTTCAGGTGACGTCACCTGACACATCCATCCATCCATCCACAGACAACTTATTTTTATATATATAGATATATAGATTGTTTGTCCCTTTTTGCTTTAAGACAAAAGAAAACTGTAGACCTTAAGAGTCTTCAGTTAGAAAAACTGAAGACTCATACATTTATACTGTCTTAAACATATATAACATTAAATGTAAAAAAAACATAGTAACCTTAAACATATATAAACGTAGGGCAAAAATTAGAATTGCTTAAAAGTGTGGACCACAATTCTTCATTGAACTTCATATCGTGTGACTTGCTCAAAAACAGTAGTAGTTTTCTTTAATATTTGTTTTTTTATTTTTACACTTATTGAGTGGAAACTCCAAAAACGAATACTTTTCTGGGGGAATGATCATTAGCCCTTTAACTCTGTCCAGGTAAATATAATATTGTATTTAACAGTGAGAACATTTCTACGGAAAGAGAAGAACTCTTTCCACTCTCTCAGCACCTTAATTGTACATCTTTGTTTAATATCTTCATTCAAGCAAACAGTGGCTAGTTGGTAATCCCCCCTCCACGAAGATATGCGGATCGGGACAGTTACAGTATGTTTGTCAAAATGCAGTTTATGAAAAAAGCTCAAAAGCGAGCAGTAATAAATTAAAATTAGATGGGACACTTAGGTATTAGTTCGAAACTTACAATGGATACAAAACTCCTAAACCATCTGATTAACTGAAGTGAGCAGGGAAAAATCATATGGGGTCCAATGGTGAGCCTGCAAGGCATAGACAAACTAAGAAAAAGAATGTAGAGGTGCTTCCAACAATTATAAATTGAATCATTATCAGAAGTAAAATATCTAAGTGGAGCGATACCTCAGAATCATTTTGAAAAACTACAGTGTCGGCTAGCCGTCCCAAAGACAAAGGTTGCATTTAAAATATTTCAGGAGACTAGCTTACCACTGAGAGCTGTCGAGAATTTGCGGTGCGACTGTGAGATTTGACTGAAGAGGCAGTGGAATTTTACGTCTCTTGTCGGCGAGCCTGTTAACCAAAACGGGTTACACAACAGGGAACTCCTTTAGCGGCCCAATTGCTCCAAAGATAATTCTTCTGAATTGATTTTTAGTGTTTTCCGAAGAGGCATGCTAGAATATTTTAGGGACTACCCTTTCCTTAAGTTTAAAAAAGAAAATTCTGATCCATTTAATCGAAAAACAAAATTTACGCTTTCTGATGATGTAAGTTTCATTAAAACTAAATACTTCTATCTCCGGCACAAATCGTGGGAAGTTAATAGGTTTTTCTAACATTTTTGGGAAATTAGATGTAGATTTTTTTATTCGGGTCTCTTATCCAAGTTCTACAAATGATGAGAAGACCATCCAATCAATTGTAAATAGTTTGGCCACACAAACTAAAAAATATTATAATGATCTTTTAAGGTGATCTTTTAAGGTATTAAATACAAAACAAGTTTTTAAACTGAAAGTAAGGAGCGACATTAAAACTTAAAACGAACAGAAATTATTCCTTACATAAAAGGGGCTATTCCCTCCTCAGCACCCTGCTCTTTAAGCTAAAGTTTGACTCTATCTCTCTACTCTGCTTTCTAAAACAGTAAAAAACTTCAGCGTAAGGAGCAGGGAGCTGAGGAGGGAATAGCCCCTTTCATATACGGAGTATTATTTTTTTTCGTTTTAAGTTTTAGTGGTTAAGTTTTAATGTTTATGGTTTTAAGTTTTAGTAAGATTCTATGACTTTCAAGGGCCTTTCACCCTAAGTTCTAAAACAAGGCAAATTTTCTCAGGCTCATAACTTTTGATGGGTAAGACTAAACTTGATGAAACTTATATATTTAAAATCAGCAGTAAGATGCGATTCTGTTGATGATTAATATTAAAATTCTGTTTTTTAGAGTTTTGGTTGCTATTGAGCCGGGTCGCTCCTTACTACAGTTCGTTACCACGAACTGTTTGACTGCATCACTTTAACGGCTCTTTAATTTACCGATGATGCGAGTTTTATTTCAACACAAAGCCAACGAGAAACGAGACTTCAATTATAAAAAGTGTTGTGATTCAGAAACTTTTGCGTTCTTTTCACTAACTCAAAATTAAACAACAGATAAAAAGGTGGGGGTATTTGGCTTCGCTTAAGAAATATGCAACTGGCTAAAAAAAAAAATGCAACTATTAACGTCACAAATTTAAAGCAATACAATTAAAGAACCTAAAATTTAAGAGCGAACTAAAGGACAGCAATCTGTCTTTTTGTCTTTGACGAAATCTCTTGGTGGTGCCATTCCCATACCTCAGCTCTGGCAACTGTGTCTTAAAAAAAAGAATCCACTTCTTTCATCAAAGTGCTACTTTCTGGAAACGCCACACATTTTTCATTTTTAATCTTTCCGTAAAGAGCGCCACTGCTATTTTGACGTCCATTTTTTTCCAGCTGAAAAAGTCGTTTCGGATGGGATAAATCAATTAAAATGATATAGAGTCTGAAGGGAGGTGATAATTTATGGGCATTTTTAATTTTAGAGGATGTTCTTAATGGTCTGGAAACGACAAAATGAAGTTGAAAGAATAAATCTGTTTTAACTTTTGCTCCAATTTCCTTATTTTCGCTTCTAACGGTTCAAATTACTAATGTGTTTTTCTTTGCTGGGGGTCATTAGCAATATAATTACACAATGAATATCATTTTTAACAGGCGTGCGATTAGATATGTCTTGAGAAGTTTATTCGAAGTTTAACCAACAGCAGTTCAACTTCATTGAAGTTAACTGAAAACACTAGCTTTGTATATAAAAGTATGCAAGTCAGCATATAACATCTGAAACTTGTATGTTGACGTAAATCACGTATGTAACACGTATCAATGCATAGCATTTATAGCGTTTGACAAACAGAACGAAGCATTTTTTTGCAGTTTTTTAATTGCCTCCCTATAAGATCGTGGTAAGCCATTTGACATTTACAATCTTTTAGGAGGCAATTGAAATAAAAAAAAAAACATAAATAGAGACCTTGCTTGAAGAAGAGATACTGGAGGTATTCCTATAAAGCCCAAATTACTATTAAAATTCCTATAAAACCCACTTACTATTGAAAGATTCAAATAATAATTCTTCCTCAGCTTAATTAAAATCATATGACTGCACTATTAATAAAAACCGGGTCAGTAGGCAAGTTAAGTCAATTGCAAGGCAGAGAACTCTTGCCCAATGTAGTTGATGAATAATCTTTCATAGAATGTGGCTTGTTTTTTTTATTCAGTGTTTCTCCTACTCTGTTTGGGTTTAATTTAAAAGTTCGGTTTTTCTTCTTCTTTTTTAGCACCGAAGACGACTTGGCGGAAATCCGCACAGGTCCGCCGAAATATCTGCTTTTGTCTTTCTATCCACTGGCTGATTTTACCCAGGTTTTTCTCGGTTATTACTTATTTTTTATTATTATTAGTTTTTTTTATTTGTCATATATTATTTGTAGCCAGTGTGGTCTTGGAATGTGTTTATGACACATATAACTTGACACATAAAAGGTAGACACTAACTTAACCTATCAAATGCAAACGAAAAGCAAAACATTTGCCTTGAAAATAGAAGAGAGAAGATTTAGTGTAATTGCAGACAGTGTTCTCATGGAAGAAGAGAATATTAACAAATATTAACGCGTTTCGTTCTATTCCTATCTGCTCTTCTTGGTAAAGATAAAAAGTAAGTTTGACATACACATAATTTCAATTTGAAAAATAGCTTTTTGTGTGGTCACTTACTATATTTTTTCCTTGATTTTGGCTAAATTTCCTATTTGAACTCAAACTCTTCAAAGACCAAATAATGAGATGCATTCGATCACTCAAGTAAAAGTTAAACCTTATACAAGTTTCTGTGTTTTATTTTTTGGTTCGCCAACGGTTTTAATTTATCACTGAAAAATTAAACATTTATTTCATATTAGGCTCTATCCACCTATCAAATAAAATTTTTTAAATTTGGTTTTGGTGCATTAAAGAAATACGTTAAAAATCGGTTGAAAATTGTTGAAAAAAAAAACATTTTTTTTTAGATAGAAGAGACTAATAAATCCACTGATACAAGCATTTTGACCTTTAGATGTTTTCTAAAGGCTATAAGTTTTCTGGAGGAATTGCTTACGGATTGTTTTAGGTACCCGACTGACTGACCATATTTCTAACACTTGACTGTACAATAAGTTTGGTACAATCCCACTTTCTCGGGCTATAATGAGAGAAAGATTCGAATGAAGGATGAAAGATGACAGATTGCTGAAGGTTCTCCTTTTCGGCCCACCTTCAAGGTCTAGATGGAAAGTAGGTCGTCCGTTGTTAGGGTAGAGCGAAAAGCCCATATACTTTACATGGGCGGAATCCCTACATAAACAAGAAGCTTAAAAGATATAGCTATATCCCATCCTTTTTCTTCTTCTTCTCCTTTTGGTGTCGTCAGTTAGAATAGATTAAAGAAATTGGAGTGCCTAAGCTGACTGAATATTCACTTTTAAACAATCCTCAAAACCCCCAAGGCCCCACAGATAAAATTTCAAGATGAATGTTATGCTTGGAACCATCAATTATGAACCTAAATGTTATGTGGTAACCCCAGGGGTTGGATTGAGGGGCCCAGAGCACAGTAACGCAGTTCGTTCCTCTCCACCTTATTTTCTTTTAACAAAACCATATTTAATAGCTGTCAACTTTTAAAGGTTTTGCGAGTTCAGTGTGCCAGAATAGGTTTAAAAATTAATGCTAAGAAGACTAAGTCACTATGGCTAGAAAAAAGTCAAAATGAAAAGGTGATGTTGGGTAACGAAAAGATTTATCAGGTGGGCAGTTTCACTTATCTTAGTAGTATTGTTAGTAAAGACGATGGGAGCAGTGAAGATGTTAAAAGTAGAATAACCAAGGCTTATGCTATGTTTTTCACAGTTAAAAAAAAGTTTGGAAGAATAGAAAGATATGTCTGCAAAACAAGCTTAGAATTTTGGAAGCTTCAGCGATGACAGTGGTCAAACATGGCTCTGAAGCATGAGTGCATCGAAAAGCAGATGAAGATTTGCTAGACATTTCCCAGTGAAATTGCCTACGGATTGTTCTGGGTACCCGGCTGTTTGACCGTATTTCAAACAGTAGGCAACATACTGTACGAAAAGTGTGGTTCAATCCTGCTTTCTAAGGCTATAATGAGAGAAAAATTGAGATGGCTACGACACGTTCTGCGTATGAAGGATGACAGATTGCCGAAGGTCGTCCGTTTTGGCCATCCGTCTAGGGCTAAACGAAAAGCAGGTCATCCACGGCTGGGTGGGAGGATGTCATAAAGAAAGATTTAAAGGAAATGGGAACTTCCTGGGAGGGTGTAAAGAATATATTGAATGAATAGGGATGGAGAAGGAGTATGGTTAGCTGTATTGGCCTCAGGTGGCTTGTTGCTGTGGAGAGTTGTTAGCAGTAGTAGTATATTACGTATCTGCGGTTAATTTTAGAATGAGGCTTTGCTGAAGTCGGCTCATAGATACAGAGCCGGAACATTGTTTTAGGTTCGCCTAAATTTTAGTTTTTTTAATAATTTTTTGTTGTATTACCCGTTGTTGTTTATATGTCATTCACATTTTATTTGCGGTATCGCTCTTTATGAGGAATTCTTTGTTGATAAACTCAATGAGACCACACTATAACTGTCCTAAATCAAAACATATATTTCACAAACTATGCTTTTTTTCCACTAAGATTGATTTATAATTATTTTTTAAGTTGGTGATTATAAACCTGAAGCTAATATTGGAATCTGAGTCATATAAGGATTTCCAATCTGGGATATGGATCGTTGTCACACAGTTCGTGGTAACGAACTGTAATAAGCAGCAACCAGGCTCAATAGTAAACGAAACTCTAAAAAAAACAAATTTTGATGCTAAAAGATACATCAAAAGAATTGGATTTTTATGCTGACTTTAAATATAGCTGATTTAGATATATATGCTGACTTTAGATATAATAGTTTCATTAAATTTAGTCTTACTCATCAAAAGTTAAGAGCCTGAGAAAATTTGGCTTATTTTGAAAATAGGGAGAAAACCCCCTAAAAGTCATAGAATGTTTCAAGCTCCTATCTACAGAAATGTGGAACTTCGTATTTTTTGCGACAAGACAAATAACGGGTGCGTTTCTTTTTTTTTTTTTTTCAGGGGTAATCGTATCGACCAAGTGATCCTAGAATGTCGCAAGAGGGCTCATTCTAACGGAAATGAAAAGTTCTATCGCCCTTTTTAAGAGACCAAAAAACTGGAGGGCACCTAGGCCCCCTCCCACGCTCATTTTTTCCCAAAGTCAACAGATAAAAATTTGGAGATAACCATTTTGTTCAGCATAGTCGAAAACCATAATAACTATGTCTTTGGGGAAGACTTACTCCCCCACAGTCCCCGGGGAGGAGCTGCAAGTTACAAACTTTGACCAGTGTTTACATACGGTAATGGTTATTGGGAAGTGTAAAGACGTTTTCGGGGGGATTTGGGTTAGGGGGGTTGAGGGGATGGGGATATTTGGGAGGATCTTTCCTTGGAGGAATATGTCGTGGGGTGAAGAGAAATTCAATGAAGGGGGAGCAGAATTTTCTAGCTTTATTACATAAAAAAAACAATGAAAGAAAAATATGAAAAAGTTTTTTCAACTAAAAGTAAGGAGCAGCATTAAAATTTAAAACGAACCAAGATTATTACACATATGAGGGGTTCTTCTCCCCCTAAATAACTCGCTCTTTACGCTAAAGAATTTTTAGTAATTTCAACTATTTATTCTACAACCTTTCTGATTCAAGGGCCATTCTTAAAGAATTGGGACAAAATTTAAGCTTTATTATAAAGAGCGAGGTATTAACGAGGGGACAAACCCCCTCATATACATAATTTTCTAAAAAGACTGTCAACTTTATTCACGTTTATGACTCTCTGCAGCCTTTTTTCCATATTGATACTGGTTGATTAGTCCATATTGTCTTTTGTTAGTTTGAATTTTGTTTTTCTTCACTGTTTATCGTATTTGTTTTTGTTTATTTATTTATATTTATTTATATTACTCCGTACTTTGTGTTTTTTTATACTTTACGGGTAATAAAGTTCATTCATTCATTCATTCATTCATAATAAAAATATACGAATATAGAAGTTCTTTTCGTAGGTTAATTCCTAAGTTACGTATATTTTTTACTAATAAAAATGTTCGTTAAAAATTAAAAGTTCTAGTTGCCTTTTTAAGTAACCCAAAAATTGGAGGGCAACTAGGCCTTCTTCCCCACCCCTTTTCTCTCAAAATCGTCTGATCAAAACTAAGAAAAAGCCATTTAGCAAAAAAAAAGAATTAATATACAAATTTCATTTTAATAATTTATGTGCGGAGAGCCTAAATCAAACATGCATTGATTCAAAAACATCCGGAAATTAAATATAAAAAAACACGTTTTTTTAACTGAAAGTGAGGAGCGACATTAAAACTAAAAACGAACAGAAATTACTCCGTGTATGAAATGGGCTGTTCCCTTCTCAACACCCCGCTCTTTACGCCAAAATTTTTTACTGTTTAATAAAGTAGAATTGAGAGAAAGAGTCAAACTAGTTGTTTAACTGAAACAACTTTTAACTTTAAACAACTTAAATAACTTTTAACTGAAACAACCAACGACATGAAAACTTAAAACAAACAGAAATTACTCTGTGCATGAAATGGGCTGTTCCCTTCTCAACGCCCCGCTCTTTACGCTAAAGTTTTTTACTGTTTAATAAAGTAGAATTGAGAGAAAGAGTAAAACTTTAGTGTAAAGAGCGGGGCGTTTAAGTTTTAATGTCGCTCCTTACTTTCAGTTAAAAAAACTAGTTTTTTTATTTAATCCCATGACAGGGCGACCCCTTCTACTTCGCACATACAGGCACGTTGCACAATTTTCGACCGACAATCATAATAAAAGGTTATTTGGGGAATAGTCGCAACGATTTAATGTTAATCATTCAAAATGCTATTTAAAATTTGACATTACAGCATAAATCCTAAATTTAAAAATTCAAAAATAACAAGCAAAGCAGTAATTTCGCATCGTTGTCAAAGTACAATCTTTTTAGCTTGGGCGGATATGTAGTTCTCCTTTCAAGACACGTTTTTTGTCCTTTGATATTTCTAACCTAAGCGTAGCCTACAGTATATTATAGAGGTAATTACCTTTAATACCATCACAATGAGCAAGTCCAAATAAGAGAAGAAGACGAAGAACCACGTGGATACTGCTCTGTCCATCCACAGTCATCCTAGAAAATTGTTATCAGCTAGAGAATGTTGCCAGAACTTAAATATATAGTGCATGGATTTTTTCCAAACTGCTCGTGTACATAAACTACACAAGGGGCAATTAAATGGAGGGGGATCCACCCCTACGAGATCGGTTCAAAGACTTTTTTCTCATTTTAATTGTTTTCGCCCCAAGAAAAGGTCTTGAACCTTATTCTTAAAGGTCAGAAAAGTCTTCATCACGGAGGTTTTACTTGCCAAAACTATCCTGTTATAGCTCAAACGAAAAAAATGTCCATTCTAAATGTCAGATGTTGTATCAAATTTATTACCAGTGGCAGAATAAAATTTTGTCGGCAAGAAATCAGCAATATTTCTAAACAAAAAAAAGTTGAAAACAAAAATTTGTTCGAAATAAATCAGAAAATCAGCCCATCAAAACTGCCTCATAAAAGAAGTGAGCAAAGTGTTACACAAAATTATAACATCAATATAGGGCCAAAAGCCTTTGGGTCCGCCCTCCTACCAAAATAAATAACATAATTTTAACGAGTATCTCTTAAATTTGAAGTATATTCGTATATAACTCATGGGTTATATACAAAAAAAGGAAAAAAAAATCATGCATACTTTCCAGATTTTCATGGCGCGCGGCTGAATTAACCGGCTAAAGTAGTTCTTGAAAGCTTTGAAGGGAGTAACAAGAAAATAATTATAAATCAGGAATTACAAATAATTTTATCATCATTAATTCAACTAGTTACAATTACAATCGGAAGTCAGTTATAAATTTAGAGTACCAAGTACTGTGACAATGAAATATAGCTGTTTAAAGTCGATAAAGAAAAACTGGCATAATCGCATATATCTTTTAAATTAAGACAAATCATGAGTTCAATTTCTTACGAGAAAGACCACCATGCAGTTCTGAAGTTTTTGGATAGTAGTGACTGCCAAATTGAAATAAAAATATTGATGAAAAGTCAATAAAATAAAAAGAATCAGTAAAGCAAGAAGATTAAGAAAGTGATGAAGAATAAGGATGAATAGAATAAGAATAAAAATAAATGAGAGATAAGAATAATGAGTAATAAATAATAAATGAAAAAATTAATGAATAAGAATAATAATAAAAAAATGAGACTTAAGAATAAAAGTATGGATGAAAAATCAATTAAATAAAAAGAATCATTAAATAAGCAGATTAAGAAAGTGATAAAGAATAAGGATGAAAAGAATAAGAATAAAAATAAATGAGAGATAAGAATAATGAGTAATGAATAATGAATGAAAAAATAATGAATAAATACAATAATAAAAAATGAGACTTAAGAATAAAAATATGGATGAAAAATCAATAAAATAAAAAGAATCAGTAAAGCAAGCAGATTAAGAAAGTGATAAAGAATAAGGATGAAAAGAATATGAATAAAAATAAATGAGAGATAAGAATAATGAGTAATGAATAATGAATGAAAAAATTAATGAATAAGAATAATAATAATAAAATGTGACTTAAGAATAAAAGTATGGATAAAAAATCAATAAATTAAAAAGAATCAGTAAAACAAGCAGATTAAGAAAGTGATAAAGAATAAGGATGAAAAGAATAAGAATAAAAATAAATGAGAGATAAGAATAATGAGTAATGAATAATGAATAAAAAATAATGAATAAATATAATAATAAAAAATGAGACTTAATAATAAAAATATGGAAGAAAAATCAATAAAATAAAAAGAAACAGTAAAGCAAGCAGATTAAGAAAGTGATAAAGAATAAGGATGAAAAGAATAAGAATAAAAATAAATGAGAGATAAGAATAATGAGTAATGAATAATGAATGAAAAAATTAATGAATAAGAATAATAATAGAAAAAATGAGACTTAAGAATAAAAATATGGATGAAAAATCAATAAAATAAAAAGAATCAGTAAACCAAGCAGATTAAGAAAGTGATAAAGAATATGGATGAAAAGAACAAGAATAAAAATAAATGAGAGATAAGAATAATGAGTAATGAATGTAAAAATAATGAATAAGAATAATAATAAAAAATGATATTTAAGAATAAAAATATGGATGAAAAATCAATGAAATAAAAAGAATCAGTAAACCAAGCAGCTTAAGAAAGTGCATCTTTCCTTTGAAGGTTTAGTTTTCGTTGAGAATCAACAGATTGTTAATGTCTAAATGTTGAAGGACACAAAGCATCGTCAAACTTAACTAATCAGTCCTCTTTTTTTTTTACTTTAAGATTCAAAGTGGCGAAACAGATGAGAATGAGGCACTGCCATTAAAACTTTATAGTTTTGAAATAACCAAACTGGATTTATTAGGAGTTTCAGAAACTCATATCCCAGGGGTAGGAAGCATGAAATTAGGTGACATAGAATTTGTTTACTCAGGAAGGAAGGATGGGGTACATAGACAGGGAGTAGGGCTCATGATGAATAAGGAAGCTGCTAAGTCTTGTTTAGGCTGGGAAGGTATTAATAATAGAATACTAATTGCTCATTTTATGACTAAAAAGTTTAGGGTATCAGTTATAGTAGTATATGCCCCCATTGAACCAACTGATGGAGATACTAGTGACTCAGATGAATTTTACTTACAGTTACAGGAGCAAATAGACAGGGTACCAGGTAGAAATATGGTGTTTTTGCTAGGAGATTTTAATGCCCAGGTTGGTAGAAATAGGGATAGATGGTATCCTAGCCTAGGTAATTTTGGTGTAGGAAAAGAAAACAGTAATGGCTATAGGCTTTTGCAATTTTGTAGGTATAACAACCTAGTTATAACCAATACGGTGTTTGGTCACAAAATGGCCCATAAGTTGACATGGTATTCACGTGATGGTAAGACAGCAAACCTTATTGATTATGTTATTGTAAACAGAAGACTAGCAGGATCAATACAAGATACTAGGGTGTATAGGAGTGCCGTTATTGATGTTAAAAGTAAAGATCACCATCTAGTAGTGTCTAAGGTTAATTTAAAGCTGAAATTTCGGAAGAGTAACTCCCTCCCGGGAAGTTATGATGTTGGTAGACTTCAGGATGAAAATTTGAGAAAAAAATTCCAGGAACAGTTGAGTACTAAACTTGAGGGTTTAAAATTTGACAATGTGGAAGATGGATGGAATAATTTCAGAAAAACAATTTGTGAAGTTGCTGATGGTGTCCTAGGGAAGAGTGCTAAGACAGCAACTAGGAATATTAGTGAAAAAGCTTTAGGTTTAATAGAGAGTAGAAGGGGTTTGTATAAGAATTATCTGAGCGATAGGTCGTATGAAAACAAAAGGAATGTAAAGAAAGTGGAGAAAGCATTAAAATATGAACTAAGGAGATGTGAAATGGAGGCGATGGATAAAATTGCTGAGGATCTGGAAGATGCGGCTAGACGGCATAATAGTAAAATATTATACTGGCATGTTAATAAATTGAAAGGGAGTAGCCGATCCGGACTAGTCCCAGTTAAAGATAGAAATGGGGTCACAATTAGTGATAAGGAAAAAGTTAAAGAAAGATGGGTGGAACATTTTGAGAAAGTGCTAAACCGAGATACAGTTGCAGGAAAAGATATAGATGAAAATGAAAAAGTTTGTGATACCTTGGATGTGAAGGAAGATTTGTTTAGTGAGGAAGAATTAGCGACAGTACTAGAAGGATTAAAAAATAATAAGGCCCCAGGTGCTGATAGTATGATTAATGAGTTCCTTAAATATGGTGGCTCTGAGGTTAGGAATAAGCTACTGAAGATTATGAACATGATTTTTGAAAAAGGGGAAGTACCCAATGATTTTAGGAAAACCTTAATTAAACCACTGTATAAGAAAGGTGACAAGAGTGAATGTCGGAATTATCGAGGCATTAGTCTGGTCTCTGTAGGTAGCAAATTACTGAGTAATATGATACTTTTTAGACTGAGACATGCTGTAGACAAAGTTTTAAGGGAAGAACAATGCGGTTTTAGAAAAGGTAGAGGATGTGTCGACCATGTTTTCACTCTTAGGTTAATAATTGAGAAGTCCCTTCGTTGTCAAACACCTTTGGTCCTTAGTTTTATCGATTATGAGCAAGCTTTCGATTCTGTTGATAGAACAGCGTTAACAAAGGTCTTATCGTTATATGGTATACCAGAAAAATACATTAAAGTGATTTGCGCTATGTACGAGAATAATACTGCTGCGGTTAAGGTAGGAAATGAGGTTAGCAGCTGGTTTTGTATTAAATCAGGAGTTAAGCAGGGTTGTGTTCTATCCCCCTTTATATGGATCATTTTGATGGACTTCGTCTTAAGGAGCACAGGAAAGGCAATTGGAGACCATGGAATCAAATGGGGAGGAAGAACGCTCCTGGACTTAGATTATGCTGATGATTTAAGCATATTAGATGAAAGTGTGAGCAAAATGAATGAATTTTTAGAGGTTTTACGAGTTCAGGGTGCTAAAATAGGCTTGAAAATTAATGTTAAGAAGACTAAGTCACTAAGGTTAGGAATAAGTGAAGATGAACAGGTGACCTTAGGTAACGAAAAGATTGATCAGGTTGGGAGCTTCAGTTACCTTGGTAGTATTATTAGTAAAGATGGTGGGAGCAGTGAAGATGTTAAAAGTAGAATAGCTAAAGCTCAGGGTGTTTTTTCACAGTTAAAAAAAGTTTGGAAGAATAGAAAGATAAGCCTACAAACCAAGATTAGAATATTGGAAGCTACAGTGATGACAGTGGTCAAATATGGCTCTGAAGCATGGACACTCCGAAAAGCAGATGAAAATTTACTAGATGTTTTCCAGAGAAATTGCCTACGGATTGTTCTGGGTACCCGGCTGACTGACCGTATTTCAAACAGTAGGTTGTACGAAAAGTGTGGTTCAATCCCGCTTTCTGGGGCTATAATGAAAGAAAGGTTGAGATGGCTGGGCCACGTTCTACGGATGAAGGATGACAGATTACCGAAGATTGTCCTTTTTGGCCAACCGTCTGGGGCTACACGGAAAGCAGGTCGTCCTTGTCTGGGTTGGGAGGATGTCATAAATAAGGATTTAAAGGAAATGGGAACTTCCTGGGAGGGTGTAAAGAGGGAGGCTTTAAATAGATTAGGTTGGAGGAGGAGCGTGCGTAGCTGTGTTGGCCTCAGGCGGCTTGGTGCTGCAGTGAGTTATTAGTAGTAGTAGTAGTAAAGGAAAAATAGTATAAAATCACTGTTTTCAACCTGTAAACAAACTTAAGATGAGTCCAGGAAGCAAACACGGTTTGATTTTGATCAATGGTACTTCAAAGTCTTAAGCATACTACTAAAATCATAAATGTTTTGATCTCAAGTATTTGTTTTTTATATATTGTCCTTAGGACAACTTGTTGCAGATCCAGATTGGCCTCTATAGTAGTCATACTATTTACATCAGTTTAACAGATGACATCCAGAGGACAGGTTACAGGGCTTGACCCCCCCCCCTTCCCCAGAGCTTGCGTCCAATTCTTACAAACGTAACCAAAAAGCATATAAACAATTTTTTATGCATTTTTAAAAGTTATTCTTTATAAACTCCCTAAGGAATCCCCCCTTCTGAAAACACATCCTGGATACACTCTTGAGCCGCATGTATTTTTGGTTAGCTTTCTTTGGTATTCTGACTCCGTATACACAAATTGATGTCGTTCATACAGATCATGATGATGATGGTTAACGAATTCACTCATGAGAAAACCTCATCTATGCTTCAGCATTAGACGAAAAATTTATTGGGAATGTTCTCCAAAATCAAGCAAACATAAATTCAAATATTGATAATATTTACTGGTCAGTAGCCCACAGATAAAGATTTCAAGTTATTTCGACATTATTTATGATTGTGGTGGAACCGTTCCTATGGCTAAATCTAGTTTTATTTGAGATTTAGTTCTCAGATTTAAGTAATTTCTGTACTGCGTAAAGCTGTTTTGAACAGGCAACAGTGTCAGTTTGCTGAAAGTCCACTGATTTACCCTTTTTTGCAAATGATATGGTAGCAGTGTTTTAATGCCACCGCCATTTTCCGCCACCATATGTTTTCCGCCACCTTTTAAATCAGGTAGTTCAGAATAGATAACACAAATATAGACAAAAACATAGACATAGATATAGGCATAGACTGATCTAACCTAACCTGTCTATTGTGACCCAACTAATCCTATTGATGATGCAAGATTTCCTGAGTGGCGGAAAACATACTGTGGCGGAAAACCACGGTGGCGTTAAAACACCCAATTCATTGAAATTATATTGGTATAGAGAAAAGCCATACAGCTTAACTTGGAACCAAGGTACCTTAAGACCAATGGAGTTAATTGAGGAGGAGGGTAGGGGGCATTTCCTCCACCATCTTTTTGCTCCCTCTAACCTTCTTTCTAGATTCTAAAAAGTAGGGGCAACCAGCATTTTTGTTTAAAAATAGCTTTTTTTCATTTTCATTCCAAAAACAACAAAACAACTCTATGACTGAAAGATAGATTTTCAACCCTCCAAATATATTTATGTGAATTGACGCCAGTGCCTACAACCAGTTAGTATCATTTGATGTCGACACATCTGCAAGCAGGTCACTTGAAAAAAAGGACTATTATTCGTTAGGCAAACGATCCAAAGAATGAAACATTGTCGAAGTGCAGTTTTATTCTTGAATGCAGGAATAAGTCGAACAAGGGTAAGACACAAGGGTTAAATTTCACAGATAAATCTGATAACTTGTCGATAATTTTATTATGACAACTCTTATATATTAGAAAATGTTTGCGTTTCTATGTTATTTTTCTTACTTTTCGTTGTCATTACAAAGGCTACAATTTCCAAGAAATTGCCATTCATGACTGCACACAGACATGAATACAGGGTAGGAGCACATAGACATCCTATGATTCTCGTTTTCATCTCTTTTGTAATATTCTTATGAACCCTCAATCTCATCAAATATACTCCCTCCATAAAAGAGTCACTTCCTATGGGGTAGACAAAGCTCAGCGAACATTTATTTTATTTTATTTGTTATATACTAATATGTACCCAGTTTCTAAAAAAAATCGTCAGATTTCTTTGTTAGCCCTTCCCAAGATGTTGAAAAATACCTTTTTTATATATTTTCATTGAAAAATACATTAGTTTTAGCATTTGCATTGAGAAAAACTGAAAAAAATTGTCCCTCCCCACCCCTAAACATGATAAATACATTTTGCCATCCCCCTACGTTTTCTTGAAATGGAAGCACACAGAGAAGAAAATAGTAGCGTAGACTTGTTTGTGAGGAACGAAGACAAACTGATTTTATATTAAAATACTGTCAATAGGATGACTTCAGGTACCCGTTGTTTCGCTTCATCCATTTGATTTTAGATCTGAAAGTTAGGAACTAATTATGCATAATGCGGACTGATTGTACGAGCCCTCCAAGGAACTAATTGTATATTGTGACTTGATTGTGAACATTTAGAGCTTATTATACAAGTAGGCCTCTAGGTAGATAAATGCAATCATATTTGTAGATCAAGTCTACCGCAAGTAAGTAAACACACATTAATATTAATATTCACACATACACATATATATATATATATATATATATATATATATATATATATATATATATATATAATATATAATATATATAATATTAATATCTAATATTAATATTAACACATAAATTAATCGAGCAATTCGTGGCAACTAACTAGAAGGAATGAACTACTCGGCCCCAATAGTAACCAGAATAATAATTAATACGTCAAAAGAATTGGCTTTTATGCTATCCAAATATACAAAATTCATTAAGTTTAATGTCCCTCATCAAAACTTACGAACCTAGTAAAATTTGCCTGAATAATACAGCCCAAAATAGTCAACCCGTCTAAAGCAGAATTGACGTACTTACAATCGCTATGACTAAACAGTTTTCGTGCAAGAGAGGGTATCA
This sequence comes from Artemia franciscana, assembly GCF_032884065.1. NCBI lineage: Eukaryota > Metazoa > Arthropoda > Branchiopoda > Anostraca > Artemiidae > Artemia > Artemia franciscana. The sequence continues at coordinate 6,056,232 of NC_088865.1, forward strand.
GCCATCGCCTGAATTCGTCACTGTGGGCGGTAGAAGTATAATTTTGACTGCAGACTGATGACTATTTATATTAAATTAATTTAAAAAAAAACTAAGTTTTTCTAGGGGAAGTAAAGAGTGAAGTTGAAACTTAAAACGGACAAAAATTATTGCTTAACATCCTATCTAATCTATATCAATAAAACTAGCGCAAATAAACCAACTAATTATGTTTCCCTGTGTTTCTAGGATTACTGAATACTAGCGCTTTACTGAAAACACAAAAGCCAAATATACAAATTAGGAATATTGGTTTGGGAGTCAAAAGTAAGTACGTAGCCTGACAACAATGAAACCATATACAAAGCTTTTCATGGTCTTACACCAGTTGTAACATCGGTAACTTTCAGTATACAATTAAAATTAGCTCAAAACATAAGCATAAAATTCAATATTTTTTTAAATAACCCCATTCATTGAATAACATACAGAAACATTGGGTTGATTTATCAGGTAACATTTTGGTCTCACCAGCTAAGACTAAGTCACTAAGGCTAGGAATAAGTGAAGATGAGAAGGTGACGTTGGGAAACGAAAAGGTTGATCAGGTGGACAACTTCACTTACATTGGTAGTATTATTAGTAAAAACGGTGGGAGCAGTGAAGATGTTAAAACTAGAATAGCCAACGCTCAGGATATTTTTTCGCAGTTGAAAAAGTTTGGACGAATAGGATGATATGTCTGCAAGCCAAAATAAGAATATTTTTTCATCAAGAAATTGTCAGAAAAAAAATAAAGCCCAAAATCACTAAGATTTTGGCGGTTAGTCGTAATTTCTTTGCTGTACAGTAGTAAAAACACCATTGGTTAAGAATTACCGTAGTCTGCCTTAACAAATACAGGTTATCCACATAATCACATAGCAGGCACAAAACCATGAAGGCACAAAAAAAGTCTTTTAAGGACTTGAACCTTTGTCGTCCTAATTGAGAGTCTAAGACTGAACTACGAAGTCTATTAACCTAATTTAATCCATTGGATTTTGTAAAACCACAGCCCTTTTCCCAGGGACTGTGGAGCGTCGGGTTATCACCAAAAGTAAGGCTATTGGACCTTTCAACTATGCTGATAAAATTGCTATGTCGTAATTCTGGTCAAACGACCTTAGGAGAAGAGGTCCTGGGGGGGAGGATGACTGCCCTCAAACCCTTATGATCGCTTAAAATTTGTTTTTACAATAAACTTGTACTTTTAACATTAACCGAAACAACAGTCACCATTTCTGATTCACTGTCAGATGGCAATTTTTTCTTAGTAGGCGGTCTTTTTTCAAAATATGCTTTTCAACTTTTGGTTACTAAGGGCTGTGGTTTCCTATTTACTAGATTGCAGCTACTGCTGCAACCAAGATAGAAGGCACAAAACCACCTTAGAGTAAAACTCGATACTGATGTGCCCGATACGATTCACGCAATACCAATACGCCTGATACCGATACGCGCGATACCACGTACAGCCTTTTCCCAGGGACTAAGGAGGGCCATTTCATCATGGAAACCATATTTATTGGATCTTTTAACTATGATTATCAAAATGGCTACCTCGAAATTTTATAGGATCGCTTTGGGGCGAGGGCGCATTTTGGAGAGGGGGCTAGCTGCCCTACAATCTATTTGGTCAATTAAAAAGGGCACAAGCAAATTTAATTTAGGTTGAATTAGCCATTAAACATCTTTTTACGATGTTCTGATCACTCGCTAGCCCTGGTAGAAAACTGATTTCCTTGGTGTTCAAGGTGGAGGACTGTAATTGTCCTACGAAAGGTTTTTGACTATGCTGATCAAATAGTGCACTTTTTATTTCGACCCGGACACCACTTTCAAGAGATTTCGGGATCTTTTTCGTAATCACCATAAATTTGTTTTCTCAATAAACTTTTGCTTTAAAGCCTAACCTAAAACAGTAACAATTACCGTTACTGTATCAATGTGATATTGCAATTACTTCTCGTTAGCCAGTTTTTTTCAAAGTGCATTTTTCAACTATTGGTTACTATGGGCTGTGGTTCGCTCTTTACTAGGTTGCAGCTACTGCTGCAACCAATAGAGTACCTTTAAAGGAACACTCTAAGATTAGCAGCCGTGAAAGTACTTAATTGAGACGCCATCGATTAATTTGAGGCACACCACTGATTAATTCACACACCATCTGCATAATACCCTTTTCATTTCCACATGAACCTTCTTATTGTCAGGGTATCAGATGTCACCCTACACCTTCAGCTAAGGGGTTTCTTTAGGCAAAACAATGAAGTTTCGGATAAAGTTTCATTGAAATTGGAGAAGCTCATCGAGGCTTTAATCGAACTTAGACAGATCTTAACGTCTGGAGTCTAGGTGAAATTTTTATCGCCCTCAAATAATGACATTTTGGTTTCTATAATGGTGCCAAAGTGATATCGCAACACGGCTGGTTTGGTTAAGTTTATGGGGCGATGAATTTGAAGAAATAAACTATTTGCTGACTAGACACCCTTATAGAGATAATAGGGTAGGGTTAAGTTTTCAAGCAGCTGAACAGGCATTCGTAGTTGGAATATTGAGAGGAGGAATATAATAATAGACAATGGGTGGATATAAAATTAATATTTTGGGGTGGGGGTACCAACGAAACTTGGGCTATTCATCGGCATCTTGCCCCTTTATCCCAGTAATTATATATATACTGTATGGTCTCTCATATATCTGGGGAGATGAGGTTTGAGCCCTCCAAACTTTTTAGCCACCACACATCTATATTCGTGATAATTTTTCTCCGATGACGGCTAAATGTTTCTTCTTTAAGGCATAAAGAAGGGTAGAAAACAACGCTTTATTTTGTACGTTTCATGGTCTGGAATTAGAGGTAGAATATCCTGTTATCAGTCCAATTATGTCAGTTTTGAGGTTTAAGAATCAAGTTTGCAATTTACCAGATTGAAAAAGGTAAGAATATGTCTTCATATTCTACCTAACTTAAGTCCTTTTGGATTTGTCGTTCCAAATTAACACATTCTGGAGGGGCTTCCCACTCTTTGCCAATTGGTGCCTTGCAGTTCCACCGGTCAATCATCCAAAGTGTGTCACACCATACATCCTTCCACCATGTCTATAGGCTTGAGCCATGTACAGCAAACGGTAGACGGTGTAAATGATTTTTGAAATGGACAAGTCTTTGCACTTTCCTTGGAGAAAATAAGTTTTGGGCCATAGTAAATTGAAGCTACTGAGTTGCAATGGAAAAAGGATGGTAAATGTTGTGTTTGAAACAAGAATAAATCAAAATGAAAAATGTAGTGATTTTGTAAACGGCATTATTTGATACTGTAGGGCTAAAAATCACATGAGGTACATCTACTCAAAATCAGTTTTCCAGGAATTATTTGAATTTCGACGATCATCTAATTTGTAATTGCTCAACTTGACTCATGATGTCAAAAGTCACAATGACGTCATAAAATTGCTATATTCGTATGTCTTTTATGATGTCATGAAATAGCTCGTTACTACAAGCTCGTAATCGATTTATTCTCCATTTAATATGAGAAACCAGAGGATCACCTTAAAGGAAGAGAGTATTTATCTCAACCCCTTCAAAGATTACTGATCCGTTGAGCTTACTCGAACTTTATGTTACAAAAGTGAAACTTTCATACAATAGACTAGAAAAACGTTCTTGGGCCTAATAATTTGGTAAATTTCTAATTTATAAGGTTTCAAAGAACTTGGAAAAATGTGTCTTGAATCTCAAAGAAAAAACACTTATATGGCTTTAAATCCGCCAAGAAAAGTAGAGTAAAAAAAAAGACTTTACCAAGATCACGGGAAAACATAATTTCTTTCAAGGATAGGACAGGGAGTAGACCTGTCTTCTATTTAATTTTCTAAGCTTTAAATATAGAGGAAGAAGTTGAGATAAGAGCTTGAAGAGATCTTTCCAGGGCATAATTTGGGCTCTGAATTCATTCCAGTAGGTTTCGTTCTCCTAACATCACTATTTCCAACACGGGAAAAAGCTTTTAATTTAAAATTTTGCAAAAATTTATTTTGCTAAATTTGTTCCTCCAGAGGCACACAGGGTGTCAGTGAGTAGCCCCCAACATTTCCAATGGCCACTGCGTAGATCTCCTCCTACTCTGGGATGAGACTCGTCTGGAGGGCATCAAAACAGCACAAGTTAGTTTGAATACAGAACGACTTTCGCGAATCAACAAACCTCTGCGCGCGCACTCTTCTTATGAGACTTATTTTCGAGATTTGAAGCGCAAACCACGAGTTCAAAGCAACAATACACAATTCTCACAGGTATTCTTATCCCACTGTGTTCCCGCATTCAGTTCCGGTTCTTAACACATTTAAAACACAATTTTTGTGTGTCAAATTGTTAATAAAGATCAGCGAAACAAAACTAACTCATGTGATTAATATTATGCACGAGTGATCATCTGTAAAGATTTCTCGGTCAACTTAGTATCAACTGGAATTATATACGTAATTTTCCTCTGATGGCGCTAAATTTAAATAAAAGATGGTTGTGATATTAGAATTAAGTAAAAAAAAAATATTTCACCAGAAATATGGAATATCCTTAAATGCTACAAAATATTTCGCTTTTTTATGTTTTAGAACTTATACAAGAGAGAGTTGAGACCCAACACATCCTTTCTCTGTGGCCGACCTGAGCAAAACTTATTACTTACACAATTATGATTCGTAATTAATGGGTATCTATTTGAGCATTTTTCTTTAAACGTTGTAAACCCTTTATTGATACGAAGGATCGCCCATTTTCACCGAGCGGTGTACATCATGAAGTACCACGCGTGCAACAATCCCCAAAGAATTTTGCACAGTTCTGACAACGTTTGCCACAGTTTTGCCACGCTTGGTAAGCACTGTCTCCTGTATGTGATTTCTGAAAGACAGCAACCCCTCACACAAATGTGCCTTAAATGGTTTCATTGCTACATCAGGGTCGCACCCCTACCCAAAATGCCGTACCCCTACCTAAGCTCTGTAGCTCATACCATTTCAATGTTGCTGGTGAAGAAGAGCGTGGAACACTGAGTTAAGAATATTAGACATTCTCCAGACTTTCTAATGTTGCTGCTTTCTAGTTGTAACTAGTCTTTCTAGTTTCTACGTTGCTACTAATAAGACTTTATAACGTAGCTACTTTAGTACTTTTTATTTCTGACACTCAAAGTTATTTTCAACATATGGTGTTTTGATGTTGGAAAACTCTATTTTTGCTTTCATGTATCCTTCCATAAGTGATTTCTCTCTCTCAGCGAGATATTCAATTAAAAGCAAATGTGACTATTTAAAAAAAAGCGAATTCAATACCGTTTTTTCTAATGATGAATCCAATTGAAAGAAAGTTCCTTTTTCAGTGAGGCATGAGCCAAATGGCTCAACTTAGCTTACCTTTTAATCGGACTTAAGAAGGATCCCCACTTCCGAGGACGCTTCAAATGGGGAAGCAGTTCCTGGAGGGGAGCTTTACGCTGGGATTTATGCATATTCATTGAAGGTTCCGTTCGCTCATATAGCTTATGAAGGATTGATCTTTTGGGTGGAAGGCGTATTTAAGAGAGTAATTTCGCCAGAAATAAGCCTTATCAAAGAGTTTGTGGCAACGAACGGTAATTAAGGAGTGTATCAGCTCAATAGTAACTGAAACTATAAAAAAGTATGCTTGATTTCCGTGGGGAGGGAAGTTTTCGGGGGATTCTCTAGGGGAAACTCTACACGGGGTGAGTAAGGGAGATTTCCTGGAGTGATTTGAAAACGGTCAGAATTTGAATAGAATTCATTTTTTTCAACTGAAAGTGAGGAGGAACACTAAAACTTAAAACGAACAGAAATTATTCCGTTTATGATGGGGATCGACCTCTCGTCAACACCTCGCTCTCTACGCTAAAGTTTCTTTTAGTACTTTTAAAGATTGTTTTGTCCTAATTAAACGTCAGGGGGGCCTAATCCATCCTCAAACGTCGCTCTTTAAGCTAATGTTTAACTTTTTGTCACAATTCTTTAAGGAAGACTACTCAAACACAAGGGGTCATTGAATTTAAATGAGATGTATTTTTAAAGACTTTTAATCATCCAGCGTAAAGAGTGAGGGTTGAGGAGGGGGTAGCCTTCTCATATACGGGAAAATATTCCTTACTTTCAGTTGAAAAAACTTTTTTATTTAATTACACGAAGAGTTGCCTCATTTTGTTGAGAAATGCACTAATTTGTTGTTACTTGTCCTTTCTACTTCATGTCGTTATTTGTGCGCAGCTAGGAACTTGTTTTACCCTTTCCAACTTTCTTTTTCCTTCCAATTTCTTTATCGCCTTCCGACTTCGACAAAATCAGAAAAAAGGATCACATGAAATGTGTAGAATACCATAGGTCATTGTCCCAAAAAGGTTCTCCATTCCGCATACGCCATGAGTAACTTTTTTCACTTGGTGGCCATATTTAGCCACCCATTTTAAATCATTCATTTAGCTCCATTAAGTCGCAGCCAATTTTATAAAGATGCACTAACCAGCCTCAAATTAACCTCCAAAGTTTCATTTGAATGTTTTAGCAATTAAAGTTTTCCAGAATTCATTTAGCTGAGACATAAAACTGCACCTTCAGCTGATCCTATTAAAGTTCCTGTCAATCATCGATGATTAAAAGAGGAATATTCAACAGAGTCTAAAGGTAAATTCAAAGCAGATACACTTAGAAACTTCCAGCTGATGAATGGAGAAAAACGATATGAGACAAAATTGTGGGTAGATAATACCTGTCCTGTCAACCCAAAAAGATTAAAAGGGTAGTCCAGCCACAGGTTGTTGAATTCACAGTCAGCATAAAATCAATTTGGCAAACAAACAATGCAACCCTCCGACTATAAAAGACATTTTGAAAGAATTATTTATGAACTGATGTGTCTCAGATACCAATGAAAGAACAATTATTTTTAGCTAGTGTCAAAATGCCAGAATCTATGAAGGATTTTGAATGGATGAGTTTAAATTTTTAAAAAAATAACAAATAAATCAAATAATTCTTTTTGGATTTCTCCGCAGTAAGTAGGAGATGGTATTTACGAATGTAAGTAGGTAGGGTTGATAAAGGCTACATCTAATATGAAAACTAAAAATAAAGAAAACAAGCTTTTTCAACTGAAAGTAAGGAGCAACATTAAAACTTGAAACGAACAGTAATGCTTACGTATATGAAGGGGATTGCCCCCTCCTCAACACTTCACTCTTCAAACTATAGTTTCTATAGTACTTTTAAAAAAGCTTCTTATTGTTCTAATTAAACGACCCTTTTGTTTCAGGAGTCGTTCTTATAGAATTCGGACAACATTCAAAGTTTAGCGTAAAGAGCGAGGTATGGAGACGGGAAATCTTCTTCACATACGTAATAATCTATGTTCGTATTAAGTTTTAATGTTGCTCTTTACTTTCAGTTGAAAAAACTTTTTTTTTATTTAATTTCTGATCGTATTTTAAATAATGCTAAGAAATCTGGCACCACCTCCACGGAGAAATTCCCCTCCCCACGGAAACATAATCTAGGCAATTTAGTCCCGGAAAACATTTACCCCTGACTATTCCTCTTACAACTCCACTCGTAAAATTGAAACGGAAAAGAGAAAGCAAGACATACAAAAGGAGTTCTGTTTAGGAATTCTGGCAAATTCCCCCAGTGTATAATTTCCCGTGATAAGTTTACCCCCGGGAAACTTCTCTCTTAATTGAAGGTTGCAGGTGGAAAAACCTCCATCAGAAAATTCCCCCCATACGAAAAAGTATAATATTTCCCCACAGCAAATACTATGCGTAAACACTGTGGAAAATTTATAGCTTAAAGACTTTTCGCCTAGGGCTTGGGGGCGCCATATTTATATCCAAATGCATAGTTATGGGGCCTTTCAATTATGATGAACAAAATGGCTGTATCAAAATTTTGATCAGACGATTTTGGAAAAAAGGGGGTCGAGAGGGGGTCTAATTGCCCTCACATCTTTTTGGTCACTTAAAAAGGGCACTGGAACTTTTAATTTCCGTTGGAATAAGACCCTTCGCGATATTCTAGGACCATTGTTTGATACGATCACCCCTGGGAAAAAATAAATAAATAAACCCGCATCCGTGATCTTTCTTCTAGCAAAAAATACAAAATTCCACAATTTTGCAGATAGGAGCTTGGAACCTCTTCAGTAGGGTTTGTGATATACTGAATCTGATGGTAGAATTAAGATCCTACCATTCCTTTACTTTTTTGGATGTTTTCTCCTTTTCTCGAAAATCAGGCAAATTTTCTCAGGCTCGTAGCCTGTAATGGCTAAGACTAAATTTAATGGAAATCATATATTTGAAATCAGCGTAATAAGCCGATTCTTTTGATATATGTATCAAAATTCCGAAATTTTAGAGTTTCGATTAATATTGAGTCTGGTCGCTCCTTACTTACAGTTCGTTACCACGAACTGTTTGATACTTTATCGCTTATGAAAAAAGTAGCGACGATGGACTATGAGCGTATGTACCAAATACCGTTAAAAAGAGGAGTGTCTTTAGCTAAATTTAGATAGTAGACTTACGATGGACCTTGGATGAGAGGTGTATGGATTCATGATATATATCCTATAGAGAATAGTTGAAAAATTAAATAACAGCAATTCAATTCCATGAGCATTTTTTTCCAATTTGTCCGCAGTGAGTACGAGAGAAATTTTGTAAACGTGAGTAGGTAGGGTTGATCGGGTCTACATCTAACTTGTAAGTACTTTATCGCTTTCGTAGAGATTAGTTACATCCAAAAGTTCAACATATTATAAACGTTTTGTGAATACAATGAATATCCACAGAGGATACAGACCGTGAATTGCTCTCCCCCTCTCTCTCTATCACTACCATGGGACAACAAATTTGGGAATTTTGCATCATTTGCCGGTCAAATCAAATGAAGAAAGCCGTGTACTCAGCCTTTGTCTCAGCCTTGTACTCAGCCTGTGTCTCAGCCTTGTACTCAGCCTTTGTCCCAGCCTTGTACTCAGCCTTTGTCTCAGCCTTGTACTCAGCCTTTGTCTCAGCCTTGTACTCAGCCTTTGTCTCAGCCTTGTACTCAGCCTTGAGTAAATTTTTGCAGGCTCGTCACCTCTCCTTTCCTTCTCTTGTTATTTTTTTTTTTTTTTTGTAGGTGGCTGTGACCACCACTGTTCTTATGACAAATCCTCACTTTCATTATTAAGTAAGGACAGTGAAAATGAAAAGTGTTGTATGAAGACCATGAATAACCACAGATAATTTAGACGGAGAATCAGCCCCTCCCCTCTGTATCACCCTGAGATGACCAAAAAATCAGAGATTTCACATCATTTGCTGATCAAAAACTGCCAAATCATACTTCGAAAGCTCTTTCCTCCACCTTTGCACCATCCTCCCCTTCACTTGCAATAATTTTTGCTGGAGCCTGTGCTTATACTAAGTTCTAAATCCCGTATGAAAAATAAAAATTGCACATTGTAAAAATTTACTTTTTTAAATTCTGCATTTACCACATGTTACAACGGCACCACTGTAAATTCCCAACATTTTAGACCAAAAAGTCTACGTTTATAGTCATATTAGTTTTAAATTCAAAAATTTTTCGAGACCAGAAGACCAATATGAAATTAACATCAATTTGCGAAAAGACATAAATTTCCAGGCATTTTCTGTTCAGGAAATGCTAAAATATGTCCCTCTCCCCTCTCCCCAAAAAATTACTTTTTGCCGTCTCTTGAATTAAAAAAAAACTCATGAGATAGTTAACGGCAAGTTTAGTCACGCATAATACATGTAACTGAAAAATGAAAATATAACCTCCCTCCTCCCTATTCCACCTCCAATAAAATCTTCCCATTCCTTTTTCATCTTCTTCTTCCACGAAAGAACAACACGTGTTATAGACACATAAAGCGAGGCGGGATATTTTAGATCCCCCTCCTACCCACCCCCAGACACGCCTCTAGATATTCTACTACCAGAGAAGGTTGCACGTGATGAGTTTCAGCCATTTGTCCATTCGTTTAGGAATACATGGGAAATAGACAAACAAAGGAAGTGCAGCCTTATAGTGCAGACTAGACGAATCAACAACTCAGTCCATCAAATTTGCTTCGATATTTTGTTTATCTGGCTCGATAAGTACAAGCCGAGAACAGCTTTTGACTACTCCAGCTTTGCTAGATTTCAGTATTGACCTTCAAGTCTTGGACAAGGCATATGTGTCGAAGATAACTCTCGAAAAGTAAGTTGAGTATATATTTCATTACTAATTAATATCAGCTACAATTTTGGCGTTTTAAGCGAGTAATCTTGAAATTCTGCTAAATGCTCAGTGGCAGCCCTGTACTGGTTGGGTCGAGGATTTTAAAAGTTATAATGGTTGCCAAGCCCGACTCGTAGTATGTCAGTGAGTGCAGCAAGGTCAAAGAAACCTCGGCTTTCAAAAATCCACAAAAATGCAGTGGAGGTGTGCAAGGATTGTTACTATAAAATATTGATGATACGAGAAAACTTATTTTTCAAAATATAGAGGGCGGGCTTTTTCCAATATAATAAAAATACCAAAACTTCTGTATTTTTCAAGGAATAGGGGGCAATTACCCATCCATCCTTTCCCTCAACTGGATTTCCAATGCACTGTTTTTTCCAAAATAACAATGAACCGTTCAATGCACAAAAATATAAAAATTGTCAATGCTGGTCCTGAGCCCCATATACTTTTGTGAACTGGCCTTTTCTTTTTGAAACTGCTTTTAGCGTAAGCTTCTTTAGGGTCAAACTAAGTTCAAAAGATATCTTTAAGGCATTTTTGCTTAGAATGTTGCTAACGTTGCTTTAATATTAAACGTCCAAATATACAGGGAAGACACTAGAAGTAGCGCCAAGGTCGTCCAAAGGGGAAGTGGCCCGAGGGGTCGTTTGGCGGGGGTTACTGTGACTAAGATTTTTAAAAGTGATTCCGCTAGTTTGATAGATCACATAATATTTTTTGGTGGTGACACCAAGGTTAATTGTGCCCTTAGCACCGCTATCCCTAAGAACGGCCCCGAGTGACTTCAAACTTTTTTAGAAATAGACAGTTCAAAAATATGAACCCAAAAAGGGAAATATTTCCTGAAAGGAGGACAAAACAGATTTTGTCAGGCCTGTACCACCCTTTAGAAAAATTCTTGACTTGCCCAACAAAAATATAACAACTTCTCTGCATATGCGTTCACATGCCACCATATTATATCCTGAACCAGAAGATAGGGGCCATAAAACGTGTGAAAATATTTCCGTAGCCGCTATTTTACGGTCTGCCTCTCATAGTTATCTCTTCATAAATGCTAGGTGCCATCAAGACGGCAAGAAAGAATAATAAAAGTAAATTGAATCACTTAAATGACAAGATAAGCAGGCATCATTTCTTAAGCATGAAAAGCTGTCAAAATGTCAGTGAAAGAAACTCATTTGTAGAGTAATAAGGTCACAACCAAGACAGGTAAGAGATAACTCGATATGATAGCAAGACATGCATACTTACTATGTATTGCACAGTTGAAATTGGCACTTATACTGTATTGCAATAGCGTCTAATTGTCCCCATTTTTTATTTTCAAAATTGTGGTAGACAATAAGCCTATTTATTCAGGGATAGGGGTATGTGAACTTACACCTAAAGTGTGCATCACTGGAATGTTATTACCAAAGAAGAAGTAATATCTCAAGACTTGAACACTTGATAATATCTCATGTTGTCCGACACGAGAGGTCGCCGATTTGACATGACGCTCGAGATCTTCATCAGATGGCGGATATATTCAACTTTGGTCCAACATGAAAGCGTATATCAAACACTTTCATAATTTAACAGAAGAATGAAACAATACTAATTTTCTTGGAAACACTCTTGTGAATCAAGGATTTAAATAAACAAGTAATCTGCAAAATTAAGATTTAAAATAAAACTTAAAATACAAGTTTATCTCCAAATGCACTAAAAATATGAAAATGTGCATCACTGCAACACCAAGGACGTATCCAGGATTTTGTTCAGGAGTGGTGTTACAAAAACTTTTAAAAATACATATAAATATTTGATTTTGTGCGTTTGTATTACGTTTTTACAAGTCGGACAAACATTGCAGGGAATGGGGATGGCTCAAACCCCCACCCCTCTGGATATGGCCTTGTGCACCACACTTTCATTTAAGACCTAATACAATTTCAATTTTTGGGGGGCAGAAGATAAATGCTCATTTCATGTTTTAGTGTGTTTGGAGATAATAGGTTTTTTCTAAATTTATTCTAATCTTTTAACTTGACTTTTTAATAATTCATGTATTTTTTATCCTGACACAGGCCCAACGATTACTATTTTATAGCAGCAACTTTAGCGTGCCTGCCCCCCTCCATTTTTATTTGAAGTAAACATGTTACTGCGAATGCATGTTTTTGATATTCATTTAATTTATTTTGTATTTTTATGTTTTCATATAGGCTACTACTGTTGTGTTTATTTTTTGCTACATAGATTAATTCTTTAATAGAAAATTACTGTTAAAATTATTTCTAAATTGATTTATTGTATGTATGTTTTATGAATAATCTGATGAGTTATTTACACCCATGACTAATAAAAAGTAATTAAATAAGCTTTTCCGCCCTTCAGAGAACTCCCAGGTAATAACGCTCTTAGCATTACCTCAGAGAGCAGTTATGCAAATGGAGGGGGATTGAAAGCAAATTTTTTATTATTATTTAATATTATTAGTGGTAAGTGATTTTACTTGATGTCCAGGATTGCAAATCCTGATGTAAAATTATGCAGTTTTTAATATTGATGAAAGCCGAAAATAAGAGAAATGTTATAATTAAAATAAAATAGAATTAATGAAAAAAACATATTAAATTAAATAAATTTAGGTTAAAATAACTTTAATTAAAATAAATTTATCAGCCGATTTCGCGAATTAGCAGATTGCTAATGTCTGAATTTTTCTTGGCGAAAAGCGTTGTCAAATTCCACTTACTAGTTTTGACTATTTGTTTTCACGGCTCAACGTGACAACACTGACAAATATGTGGCATTGGCGCAAAATTTTACAATTTGAAACAACCAAACAAAAATATTAGAAAACTGATGTCTAATGTTGCGAATAGACTTAGGATGGGTTCATGCGGAAAAGGATGTTTTTATTTTGTCATGTTTGGTACTTTAAAAATTTATTCTATTTTCTCCATTTTGTGGGTGTTTCGATGAATCCACAGTTTTAAAGTAAATTAGTGTATGTGTGTCTAACACGGAGTCAAAAGTGTGTCTGTCAGATGACACTACCTGAGTCCCAGTTTTTAAATTTTTGTACAGGTTATTGGCTATGGTGATGACTTGATGTCGCCTTCGAAATAAATCTATGCTATGTCTAATGTCATTTTGATGGACTTCGTCTTAAGGAGCACAGGAAAGGCAATTGGAGACCATGGAATCAAATGGGGAGGAAGAACGCTCCTGGACTTAGATTATGCTGATGATTTAAGCATATTAGATGAAAGTGTGAGCAAAATGAATGAATTTTTAGAGGTTTTACGAGTTCAGGGTGCTAAAATAGGCTTGAAAATTAATGTTAAGAAGACTAAGTCACTAAGGTTAGGAATAAGTGAAGATGAACAGGTGACCTTAGGTAACGAAAAGATTGATCAGGTTGGGAGCTTCAGTTACCTTGGTAGTATTATTAGTAAAGATGGTGGGAGCAGTGAAGATGTTAAAAGTAGAATAGCTAGAGCTCAGGGTGTTTTTTCACAGTTAAAAAAAGTTTGGAAGAATAGAAAGATTAGCCTACAAACCAAGATTAGAATATTGGAAGCTACAGTGATGACAGTGGTCAAATATGGCTCTGAAGCATGGACACTCCGAAAAGCAGATGAAAATTTACTAGATGTTTTCCAGAGAAATTGCCTACGGATTGTTCTGGGTACCCGGCTGACTGACCGTATTTCAAACAGTAGGTTGTACGAAAAGTGTGGTTCAATCCCGCTTTCTGGGGCTATAATGAAAGAAAGGTTGAGATGGCTAGGCCACGTTCTACGGATGAAGGATGACAGATTACCGAAGATTGTCCTTTTTGGCCAACCGTCTGGGGCTACACGGAAAGCAGGTCGTCCTTGTCTGGGTTGGGAGGATGTCATAAATAAGGATTTAAAGGAAATGGGAACTTCCTGGGAGGGTGTAAAGAGGGAGGCTTTAAATAGATTAGGTTGGAGGAGGAGCGTGCGTAGCTGTGTTGGCCTCAGGCGGCTTGGTGCTGCAGTGAGTTATTAGTAGTAGTAGTAGTAGTATGTCTAAAACAGAATTAAAAATGAGCGTATAGTACGGCAGGGTTTATTAAATTTAATTTTTTCCATAATTTCCTGAACTATTTTACATTTTTATGCATCCTTATCGATTCCCTTTAAGCAGGGACACGCCCCCGCAATTAGGCTTCTCGCTTATGAATATATTGAGAATAATAAAGTTAATTAATAGAGAGGAATGGAATATCTTGTGTGCAAAAGTCTATCTATCTTGATTTGCTGTGAATTTTGAAATAAATTTGATTAGAGGTTGTCACTTGGTATCAGTGTTATCCTTGTTATTCGCCCATCAATACAGTTGAAATGAGGCAGTTAATTAATAAAAAATTTCCACTATGACTTGCATTTGGCATAAGACAGAATAAGAGAAAAAAGGCTGGCAAGTTAGAGGTGTCTTTTATTGATGTCACAGCTGAAAGGTTTAGACTCTTGTTGAGTTAGAACGTTTGAAAACGTAAACGTATCTAATCTAGATACTCGAAGTTCCTTTGCAGCTCCATCATAGCTAATGGGCGCACGGGCAATACTCAAAACCAAAGGGGCTGTCCCCTACTCAACGTCCCGCTCTACATTTTCGAATTAATGTATGTTTTGATTTTGGCTCACCGCACAAAAAAAAATTATAACGAAATAGACGAATTTTTGGCTAGATAGGCTTCCTCATAGTTTTGATTGGACGATTTTGATAAAAAAAGGGATGGAGGAGGAGGCTTAGTTGGCCTCCAATTTTTGGTTACTTAAAAAGACAACTAGAACTTTTTTTTAACGTTTTTATTAGTAATAAATATACGTAACTTACGAATTAACTTACGTAAAGAACTTCTATATTTGTATATTTTTATTACGTATATAAGGGGGTTCACCCCCCTCGTCAATGCTTCACTCTTTACATCAAAGCTTGAATTTTGTCCCAATTCTTTAAGAATGACCCCGGAATCACAAAGGCCGTAGGATAAATAGTTGAAATTACTAAAAATACTTCAGAGTAAAGAGCGAGGTATTGAGGAGGAGACGAACGCATTTAAGTTTTAATGCTGCTCCTTGCTTCCAGTTGAAAAAACTTTTTTTTATTTATTTTCTCATTGTTTTTTATATAATGCTAGAAAATCCTGCACCCCCTTCATAGAAATTCTCTTCCCTCATGACAAATTCCTCCATGGAAAGATCCTCCCACGTAACCACGTAATTCCACATTTTTGTAGATAGGAGCTTGAAACTTCTACAGTGATTTTCGCAAAGATTATATGACTTTTAGGGAGTTTCCCCTCTATTTTCTAAAATAAGACAAATTTTCTCAGGCTCTTAACTTCTGATGGGTTAGACCAAACTTGATGAAACTTATACATTTAAAATCAACGTAAAAATACAATTATTTTTATGCAACTATCAGTATCAAAATTCAGTTTTAAAGTTTTGGTTACTATTGAGCCAGGTATATATATATATATATATATATATATATATATATATATATATATATATATATATATATATATATATATATATATATTATATATTTATATATTTATATATATATATATATATATATATATATATATATATATATATATATATATATTTATATATATATATATATATATATATATATATATATATATATATATATATATATATATTTATATATATATATATATATATATATATATATATATATATATATATATATATATATATATATATATATATATATGTATATATATATATCCGATAAGCTGGAGGGTTAAAAGCATGGTTTACTAATTTTATTTTAACTACCATTCTTCTTTCTTTTTTATTTCATATATTTTCTTTTTTTCATGTATTTTGGACACTAATGTATGAAAATTGCAAGCACTTCATCTACCCTCTACAAATATGACATCAGGCTATAGCATATAAAATACACTTCACACCATTGGGACACGGTGGCTGTGCTATTTAAAAAGCCGTAATTCAATTTGACACGTTTTGACAAAGATTCATTTATAATCTATTCTTTAAAAAAGACACTAGATCAATAAGTTTAATCCACGTGCCTATATCCTGTTTAGAACCTAAGATAATTGCGAGGTTTTATTAGGAGGTTCTGCCCTATTGCTAGGTTCAATAAAAATACAAACATAGTTAGAATTTCGAGCCTTTTACATCGAGATTGAACTTGTTTAATAAGGAGGTTCTATTCAGAGGTTTTGTTCCATTAGGAGACTCAAAAAGGTACAAATAAGTTTGAAATTTTGGGCTTTTAGCATCAAATTTTTATCTTGTCTTAAAGGGTTATAAGAAAAATGGGAGGTTCTATTTAGAAGATTATGTTCTATTAGGAGGTTCTATAAAATGCAGACATAATGGATTTTTCAGCTTTTTACTTTAAAATATTTTTTTCCCTGAAGGCTGATAAGTTCTATTCATGAGGTTATGTTCTATTAAGTGGTTGTATAAAATACAGACATAGTTGAAATTTTTTATTTTTGATACTAAGATTCAGTTTGTTTGATCTTGATTGCTGATAAGATAATTAGGATTATTACAATAGAGCTTGTTTTTATCTTAAAGACAAATGGAAGGCTCTACTCAGAAGGTTCTGTTCAATTAGGAGATCCTGTTTTATTAGGAGGTTTTATAAAATACATACTCAATGGAATTTTCAGCTTTCGACTAACAAATTGAATGTATTTATCCTGAAGGCTGACAAGACAACTAGAAGGTTCTATTAAGGAGGTTCTGTTTTATTAGGAGGCGCTATAGAATACAGATAAATTGGAATTTTGAGCTACTGGTATCAAATTGAGTGTGTTTTATCTTGAAGGTTGATAAAATAATTAGGAGGTTCTATTCAAGAGGGTTTTTCTTAGGAGGTTGTATAAAATCTGGACATAGCTAGAATTTGAATTTTTGACATCAAGATTGAGTTTGTTTCTATCTTGAAGGCTGATGAGATAATTAGAATATTCAATTTGGAGGTTCTGTTCTATTAGGAGTTCAATAAAGTATAGACAGCCATAATTTTAAGATTTGGATATGACAGTTGGGCTCATTTTTCCTTGAAAACTGATAAGGCAATTAGGAGGTTTTATTCAGGAGGTTATATAAAAACACAAATATAGTTGCAAGCTTGCTTTGGGTTCTCCTGTGAAATTCACATACTACCTTTCAGGATCAGGCAAAATCTAATTTCCTTGAAACTTATTGTGACTATATCATTTTATTGATTTTATTAGTTTATTGATAAGTTTTATTTATTGTTACACATTTTTATTCAATTTACTTCTATTAGTTTTATTTGGCTTAATTTTATTTATTAGCTTAATGAGTTTTATTTATTGGATTAGTCGTCAATCGTTATGTTTGCACCCATTTTATACCAGTGGTTTTTAAAAAGACGAATATTATGCCATCGGGGAAACAGAATTTGGTGATTATAGCTATTTCCGAGAAGTGGGGTACTTTTTTTAGGATGTACGATCTTTGAATTGACAATGTACGATCAATGTACAATGTACTATTTATTTTCATTGCGATTCAGGAAGATTAGGGCTTCAAGTACGAAAGACATACGAAAAAGGGTAGTTTCCTTAGAATTTCATCCAGGCCTCCAAAGAGAAAGTTCAAACTTCTCTCATCACCAAATCTCACCACTATACGTAAGAAATCGTTCAACACGGTCCTTAATTATAAGTAACGGAAGTATCTTCTCCCTTAGATAAACGTGCACTTAATTGAAGCGACAGCTTATGTTAAAGCATAAAAAAATGTAATTTTGAAAATATAAACAATTATGAAGAATTGGGGTCAGGGCTGTATCCAGGATCTTCTTTCGGGGACGGGTTTTATGAAAGGATTTTTTCGGGATGAAGGGGGATATACAAAAACTTAAAACACATCAAAAATTGTTTTTATTTATTTTGGTTACGTTTTTACGAGTCGGGCAAACATTTCGAGGGGGGGGGGATTCAAACCTCCTACCTTCCATCCCTGGATAAAGCCTTGATTGGGGCAATATTCAAATATCCTCGTGAATTTCCGAAAAAGTTTAATTAACACTATGAAATTCAATCCTCAAAAGTAAACAAGTGGCATTTCCGCTCTCTTCCTGAGTAAAAATTCTAATTAAATTCCTTCCTGCTCTACAAATTATTTCCCACAGGGTAATATCATTACATAAAGTAGCCGAGAAATTTTCACTAGTGGGCGTTCAGAATAGATTGCAACGTTACGTTTTTAAAATGTCGTTCTTCTCAAAACAACATTATTTTTCAAAACTTTTTATCATTTAGCTATTATTATTAATATAAATAATAATAATATTTTAACAGTTATTATTATGAATTATGTTATTAACTATAAATTATTATTGCAAATAAATCATTATGGTTATATAATAGTATAATAGTTATATAATATATAATAAAATAGTAATTATAATTAATACTTATTATTACAATTTAGTATTTTTTTTTTTTTATAGTCTACTTGATTGTATTCTACTGCAACAGTGCACTAACTTTCCACTTAACGCCTAGCGTTACCTCCTAACGACTTTCCAGGGGAATTTTGGGTGGGGGGAGGAGTTCTAAATTTTGGTTGTACTTCGGGTGGATAGTTGCATGACGGAGAGCCGTGCAGTGTACTGTACTGTAACAATCTTTTATCGTCTTTTAAAAGACAAAAAAGAATTTCACACGCGTCAGATGTCAGTAAGACAGTAAGGGTGACAATAGTTTGTTTGGTTAGAAATTTATTAGAATTCTAGTTTTGTCCCAATGAGCAATTGTTTTAATACTAAAGATTGCCCTTGATATTAGCGACCTTTCGGTCCTGAAGAGAAAATTCTGCAACATAAATATTAATCAAGGCCTTATCCTGGGGGAGGGGGGTTATCGGGTTTAATATGTCACAAAATTTCTGTTGAACTCATAAAAACATAAAAAAGGCATATAAACAAGTATTGCATGCACTTTTAAAGTAACTTTTTTGTGAAAATCCCTTCGAAAATATTGCCCCCCGACCAAAAATACTGGATACACCCTTGATGTTAGTAAACTTCTTTTGACAAATGTCTAGCGTACCATGGCCATTTGTTGCTCTGGCGCATCATGGTTCTTACCATGTACTCGACAAAGGAATAGCTGGGTGAGGGAAAACAAATACTTTTATGACTAGAGCTGTGCACTGTGTTTTAAGGATCTTTTAGTAATTTTACAACGAAGAAACTGTGTCACCAAGGCCGTTTCAGGGGGTGGGGGGTGGGGGGGGGGGGGACTGGGGGGTTTAACCCACCCATCCCCCGAAATTTTTGCCCAACTCGTAAAAACGTAATAAAAATGCATATAACCAAATTTTTATGTATTTTCTGGAAAAAGATTTTACCCCCTCCTCACCCCCGAACAAAAGTCTTGGATACGGCCCTGAATATCACCAAAGACAAATTTCACGAATTAAATATATCTTTTAAACATGTAAGAGCAGCTTACTATTTTAAACCATTTCTTTAAATTTTTTTTTACGTGGACAGTTTAAAACCCAGCTGAGTTCAATGGTGACTAAGTAAAATCCACTAGGCATACAAACTCTAAGAGTCACCATACAAACTCTAATTTAATAGTCGTCAATCATTATTAGGTGTTGAACCCCCCCCCCCCCCAATTTTTTTTTCCGACTCGTAAAAAATGTAACAAAATGTATTTATTCAAATTTTTGATCCGTTTTTTAAGTTTTTCTTGTACCCCCCTCGAAAATTAAAATCCTGGATACGGATATGGAAACAAGCCATTCTATTTTCTTTAATCTGTAAATGGTATGTACAATATACCATTTATTAACCAATGAAATGAATATCGATAAATATAGACCAATACTGATGGTGACTGATGGATACAAGTATATGCAAACTGCATCCTTTTTGTGTAATGTCATTCAAGCCTGGTAAAATTAACTGAAGACATATAGACTCTGATGTCTCAATCAAATTTGGCTAGCCTAAATTCGTAGGGGGGTTCTAATTCATGAAAGTGTAGAGTCGGGAGCAAAATGTATTTTCTTTTAACTTTTTTTTTTTACTCACCGACTTGTTTGTACTTCTGTACCACAAATTTTTGAATTTGTGAGCCATTTTCCAATCAATTCCCAAAGTTCACTTGCTTCCAAATTTTATCAGTATATGCACTTCCTATGACAGTGCGGTAATTAAATATCAAAATCCCCCCCTCTTCTATTCTTTCCCTTATACAAATAAAATAACACAAACAGATGATTGAATGCGACCAAAATCATAAAACGAACACTACAATGCAGGACTTAATAGCCCAGCTACCAAGCAGCCAGGAACTTTTGTCTGTGGTCGCGGTAGCTTAGGTTCGAATCTTAGATAAGACAAGTTTTTGTCCTAGAGACGAAAGACTTTTCAGTCACACAAGACTTAAAAAGTCAAAAATAATTAAGTAAAAAAAGATATTTTTGACTGATTTTCAAAATACCGACTCTAGTGCTTGATCCAAGTTGGGTGATCTACTTCCCAACTTGTGTAGGGGCGCCAATTCAAGGAAATGTAGGGGAGAATGTATTTTTCAAATTATAAGGGGAGGGGGGGTAATTTTGTCAAATTTTGCATTTTTTAAATACAATTACCAAAATAAAAGGTAAAATAAAAAAAAAACATACCAAAGAGAGTAGTTTTCGAAAACAAGGGGATCAATTGCGACTCCTACCCCCAATTGTCCCCCTGGACTTGTGATTCTCTGTTTTAGCTTATTGTAAAAAATAAAGGAGAGCCTGCATTCCCCACCCCCTGGAAAATTCCCCAGAGGAAATTCCACCCAGTCAAATTTCCCTGTGGAAAATTCCCCCACACACGGAATTGAGCAGCCATAGAGATAGTACAAAATAGCTACTTTGAAATGTTGATCAGACGTCCTAAGGGGTTACAAAAGGACCAGATATCAAAAACAGTTTTGGGACAAGGATTGGTGGGTATCAACAATCACTTACGACTTGTAAAAAGGACGGGAACTCTTAATTTTCGATTGAGTGAGTATCCTCCGAAGTTTCTACGACCACGAGGGGGAAGTTGAGGATGAGGAAGGAAAAGCCCCCATCCTATACGGAATAAATTCTGCTACTTTTGGGGTTTAATATTACTCTTTACTTTCATAGTAACAGTGTATGTAGACCAGAAATATTTGCAGATATCCAGAGGGATTAAATACAAATTTTGACCACGCCCCACCCCTTGCTCAAAGCTAACGTTGTATTTGCCTCACGGCTCAATGAGAGTTAGGATGTTTTGGTGTTAAAATGCCCCCTTTGAAATATCTGCCCCCATCCAAAGTTTAAACGAACACCCTTCCGATAAAAAAAAGTTACATCTTAACAATGAGCAACTAGTATAGCTTACAGCCTTTGTCTCGGGGGCTTGAAGGAGGGTTGTCAAACCCGGAGGCATGACTTTTAAGCTTTGAACTATTGAATAAAATGAACAAAAATGGTCATTGAAAAGAATGGCTATTTCCAAAGTTTTAGCAGATGCGTTTGGGGAAAATGGAGGGATTTATACGGGGGATAATTTCCCGCAGGGGACTTTCCCGGGGGAGATGTTTTTTTTGGGGGGGGACGCCAAGACACACAATAAAGTAAACACATACCGACTCTTGTGTCTTAATAAACTTAAGTGGAACTACTTGTCAACTTGTGATTTTTTTACTTTAACCAAAAAAACATGCATATATATATAGAAAATCAGCGTTATGTAAGAAAGCTTTTGATTGCTTAGCTAAAGCAAATATTTGCATCAGTGAATTGAGTAAACATTACTAATGCTTCTGTGCCTTTGAAGTTTTTAATGCCTATGCTTCTCTAGCTAAAATTTATCTGTTTACTTTCATAATCTGAACGTATTTAACGAAAATAATCCTTGGAATTTATTTTCACCTCTTCAACTTGTAAAGAAATCGAGGAAAATTTGAATGACGAAACTGTGGTGTTGCGTAGTATAGTTTGCGCACTAAACATTGTCTCGTGTGTTCTTTAAATCTTAATGAATATTTAAAAATGGACTATTTCTTGCAGCTTTATAGCAATTTATCAGTGATATACACAAATTTTAGATCACCGATACATTGCAATGGTGTGTAGTATTCATGAAATTTCGTCAACAAGTTTGTTGCGTAGCGTAAAATTGCAATAAAGTTGAAAAATAGATTCTTCGGGGTCTTAGCCGAGTAATTAGCGCTCCGAACTTGAAATCCTGAGGTCAGGGGGTTCGAGTCCTGTTTTCGTTGTTTATTTGGTTTGAAACGGGTGTCAATGCTGTGATCATGTAAGCTCAGCCAGAGTCGACTCAGCTCTAAATGGGTACCAGGAGAAATCTGGGGGAAAACACGGGGAAATGTCGGATGATTTGCTCCAACCATCGATTGCATTTCTGGCCGAAGACATCCATTCAGGAGGTCGGTACCTGCGCAACGCAGACCATTAGTCAGCTTTTTTGGTGGGGGGTATTTTAAATGAAAATACTGTTTTTTGTATTTCATTGAAAAAAAACGACAAGTTTGGCCCCCCTAAATTCTTGAAACCCTTTTTGCCTACCCACTGCCCCCTCAATGAATTTTTGGCATTAACGCTACTGAAGATAGAGTGGCTTGCTTATCCTCTGTTAAGTATTTTCGGTGAAATATTGCCAGATGAGGTTTTTGTTGGACTGTGGCTAGATTTTCCTATTTATTCGTGTTATTTCCTGTGTATTATGTTATTCATAAATCTTTTCTGTTATTTCCTGGGTATTCCTAGTGTACTTTACTTAGTTGTTATTGGACTTCACCTTCATTTGTTCCTACCACTTCATCTAATCAAATGGTTTAGAAATTTAGCCTCTTCTGTGCGTCAAACTAATACCCTGGTGTCCCAATATTCTAAATTATAAATTTCTTCATTTCCATTTTTAAGCATGTTCCCCTTTCCTGGACTTCACCCAGAATTGTGTATATAGGCCTAAGCCAGGGCCGTATCCAGTTTTTTTTTAGGGGTGTTTTACACAAATATTTACACAAAAAACTTCAAAAGACCCTTAAAAATTTGTTTACATCCATTTTTGTTGTTTTTACGAGTCATACAACATTTCGAGGGGTAGGGGTTCAAACCCCCTATACCCCCTGGATACTTCCTTGATATGAGCTCTATTAATATTTGCTGATTTTTGCTGTTTCGTTGGTTTGGATTCCTTTCTGTATTCATTTCTCATACGCTATTGGCTCGTAATGCCAACTAATAATTTTTGGCATAAATAATTTCAAACCGTAGTCAATCAATCAAGAGTTCTCGGAATAACAACCTTTTTGAGTTTTGAAAACTCTTTGGGAGAATCTAAGTCCTGGACTCAGACAGAATATTAGGGAAGCTCTCAAATTTAACCGAGGTAAGCATTGGAATGAGCTTCGCTTGCACCCTGAACCCTTTCGAAGAGAAAATCGTCGGCTTATCTAGATCCAATCCCACATCATTTTTATATAATCCTAATAAGGGCTTATGCCAGATTTGCCTCTCATTCAATCGGACTATCTGCATTGGCTTTTCCTACAATTAGCCATGGCTTGATGCCCATAACTACTTGATTGTAATTCTTGATTTTAACTACTTGATTGAAAAGCGCAAATCATACCAACTATTCGAAATTTCATTATGATAAAACTGAATTTATTTATTTTTACTGCAATTGACAATTTATTCGTACTTCAGAAGGTACTATTTGCCAGATTACAATGTTTACTAGAAAACAGAATTTCTGGCCTCGATGTGCCTACTTTATTTTTAAAATAAATATTGCCGGTGATTTGAGCCAACACTACTAACACGAAGTTTTGATAGTGTTGCTTCTCTGAATACAATTTATATTTTTACCTTCGTGGCCAAAATATATTAAATGAAAACAGGGCTTCTCCTGTGAAATTAGATAGGTCTTAAGTTTACGCTAGGTTGGCAATCAGTTCAAATCCGTCGAGGCCAAAACGAAAGGTCATTTGTATATTTTCACAAAATAACGAATTTTAAGTTTTTACGGGAATAGTGCCCCCTAGAATGTCGAATATTGTACTAATTACAGCGTTGGAGGATCAAAGAAAATACCAATTTGGGAGCCGAATTGGTATCGGTGCCTCCTCGAGCCTTAATTCAGTCTCCGCCCCTGTGCTCATCGACGACTTTAGTAAACATCATTAACGTTTCTATACCTTTGAAATTTCTGTTATTTTTGCTACTCTTAATACAATTTATGTGTCTACCTTAGTAATCAAAATATATTTAATGAAAGCATGACTTTTCTGTGAATTTGAACAAATATTAATATACGCAAAGTTAGCGATTTTGACGTTTTGAAGTTCAAATCTGTCGAGGCCAAAACAAAAAGTCATTTTCATAGTTACACAAAAGAGTGATTTTTTTAGTAGTTTTCGTTCAAGATAAGAGTGAAAACTTTGCGGAAAATAAGTGAATAAATAAAGATATTCTGTAGCTGAGTAAAATGGCTTTATTTTGAAGTGAAGTAAACCAAGTTAACTTAGCTAATCTCACGAGGTCGCCAACCTCTTCGCCGTCTGGTATACACACGGGAGCGTCCATTGTCCTGCCACGTATGGTTTAATTTGAGCCTCGGGTGGACCCCTTTCCCCATCTTGCATCTCATCAAACCACTTGTGGTACACTTATTACATGTTTGCTCGACTTTTGGAGAGGGTTTCCCCTCCAAAAATTGCCTCCACAAATAAATAAAGATGTTGTTTAACTGAGTAAGCGGCTTCATTTTGGAGTCTAGCAAACATAATAAATTTGACTAGCTTCGCGGCGTTGCCAACCTCTCCGCCATATGGTATACATACGGGACCATCACTTGTTCAGCCACTCATGTTGTACTTTACTTCTCGATAGAAACACTGGTACTTGTCTATTATACAAAACACACTCGAGAAGTGATGTTTGGTTAATGCTAATGTAAAAAAATGATGAAAATAGAATACTTTATTAGCAAAATTGTAAGTTATTTTAATGTGTTTTAGTGAACATAACATACAGATCATAACACATATGAACTATATTCTATCACTAGTCAAAGCAAACCAACCGATTTCCTCAAGAATTGGGCTAATAATGAACTAAAATGAACTAGGTCAAGAATCACGTTAATAATGAACTTTTCTTTGTCTTTGAGACGGTCAGCCAACGCCAAACCTCCCAATTTAAAATTCACAAATGACCTTCACAATTTTGCTAATAAAGTATTCTATTTTCATCATATTTTATCGTCACAAGCTTCACTTCTCGAGTGTGTTTTATATAATAGACAAGTACAGAAACACTTTCACCATCCAATACCTCATCACACCAAGCATGACACACTTCTGTTACACGTGGTACGTACCATATGGTTTGCTCGGTTTTTGGAGTAGAGGTATACGTAAGGTGATATTTTAAGCTAGATGAACCTAAATCAATTCATTTCACGTGTTGTCTAGCTAATCTTGCAAGACAAAGCAATATGGTGACTGCCTGCTTCAAGGTCAACCCTGTTAAAATAACGAATACAATAAACTAAAGATGAATGATATCCTTCCCCTGTCGGAACTGAAATTTGTTTTAGTTGATTTACTAGTATTCTGTTTAGTTAGTAATCCTGTGTTTATATATTTTGCTTTTATCGCAACATACAGAGCGTATACAGTGATCCAAGGAAGGTACAAGTAAGGAAATTTGGGGATTTTAGGAAATAAGAAATTCGGGGAAAAGTAGGTTTTAGATAGGATTCCTATAAAACAAAATGCCGATAGCATCCATTATACACTATTGCAACAAGTCGGTGAATTTTCAGTAGCCTATTTTATAAGAGAGCTTCACTTTCTACTGGTTTTTTGCAACTGTGACCTTTTTGCCGCTAAGATACGGCTTGTCGCAAGTATAGGCCTAAGCTTCTTTGACTTTTTTCAATCATTCTAATCAATTTATCTGGCGTATATTTGAGGAAAGGGACATAACCGATATTCAATCCCCCTACTTCCGTAGCAAATGTCTTCCTAGTACTCTTTGGTATCGGAATCGAAAATGCTGAAAAAATTTCACTTGCCGAATATTATTGAGAAGTTGACTGGTCAGACATGGCGAATCGGCGCTTGTCGCCTCTTCACGGTTTGATCGGCTTCTTTCATTAATGCTTTTGTGGGATTTTTTCCTTGTTGATTTTCTTGTCAGCGTTTTGATTTATTTTTTTAATGTTTTACTACATTGTTTACTTTTCGAATGCATGTGAGCAATAAATAAATAATATGGTTATATTATGTTATTATGAACTAAGCTTTTTGGCGACTAGTTTTTTGTTTTTGAACATTCAAATCCAAAGCAACCCTTAATCTACCAACTTGGTTGTATCTAGGAGGAGGGGTTGCCCATTTGACCCCCAGCCTGAAATTTTTGACCGACTCGTACAAAAGTAGCAAAACTACATGTAACATTTGTCCAGAGAAGTTTTTTTTTTTGTAACCCCTCGCCCATCTTTGATCCGACCCAGTTTAGCAATATCACAGCCAAAAGCCATTTTCAAAAAACAATAGTTTATGATTTTTTTTCTGGACTCTGACTGAGTACCATATTATTAAAGTACGATTGTTGGTGAAAATACAGTAACTTTAGGACTTAAAAAATTACACACGGTTACCACCAAGTCAAAAGAAACCAATATCATCTTGAGAAAAATTACATCTTGAAAAAAAGTAATAAAATAAAAAAACAAATATAATAAAATAAATAAAATAAAATAAAATAAAATATAATAAAATAAACAAAAACATAAATAAGCTTGAATTTTGTCATCTTTCTTGTTGCAAATCTTAATAATTTTGATTAGCTAGGCTTTAAAAAGCCTAAGGGGAGAATCATAAGGAGATAGGAGGAGGCATTTTACGAAAAAAAAAAAAAACAACAACAAAAGAACAAGTGCCGGTTGAAAATAATGATGCCATTAAAGAAAAAATATTGTATCTTATCATATGCAGTAGCTTATATGTTGTTGATGTAGGCCTACTAGATCTATAGTCTAAATCCATTTCGCTTAGATCCGATAATTCATGTGAGCCCGGCTTGAGAAGTAACGAACGATATTGAGACGGCATCCAATTTTAGAAATCATGTACACAAAGCGGCACGTGCAAAGTACGGCAGAAGTAAGCCAATCGTGGTTGAAAATGTGCCAAGCGTGGTGGAACTGTGTGACACACGATGCGTTCTGAGATGTAAACTGAGCGATGGGAAGTGCCCCCCCCCCTTTGGACGATATAATGTGCTAGTTTCTTTGACAGGTATGTGCAGGGGGTGCCTAGGGGCTAGCTCCTCTCCCTCGAAATCCTAATTCTCTTCACTTTTAGCGCACGCCTAATTCAAATTATGAACTTTTTTTATTCTTCCCCTGCCAAAAAGGTCTGTTATTGGCCCCTTTCTTGAAGAAATGTCTGTCTTCGTGATCGTCCTACCTCATCACATAGCCTCGGGAAACCTGAGCCAAACTATGGAAATTAGCATAAAATTACCAATCTAACAATGTATCTTTTTGTTCTACCGTGTCTCCTTCTGAAGAGGTCAATTCTAGACCTTTACCTAATTCTGTATTCACCCCTGCCATTAGGGAGTTGAGGTACATTATCAGAAAAGCGAAAAATTATATTTAGAAGAAATATATTTATTTACAAGAGGAACGTTAATTTAACATGTTTCTATTTATTTGAAGAAAGTATTTATTTAACATATTTTCTTTAGAAGTCATCAACTACCGAAGTAATACCAATATATATCGAAATCCTTACATGACGAATTTCGAGTTATATCCTAAATTATATATCCAAATTTGCTAGATGCTCTATTTCTTTCTGCCGATAAGTTCGCTTCAAGAGTCAAGCTAATACTAATTTCTCTGAGAAGATTTTGGAACATTTTGTTTCATTTTGAAGCTGGAGTACCACCTCCGCACGCGCGTTGTTTCCAGCCTTCCAGCCTACTGGTGCTTGCTGGTGGACACACCCGAAAAGCGTTATTCTGTACCAAGTTAAAATTGTTTATGAAGCATGCGAACGGAACATTGTATTGTGTCAGCGCTTTCGTTATCCCAAATTACCCGATAGAAATAATATCCACAGAAAATTAACATCCGTAAATTTAATCGAGAATAAAACATGAAAATTGACCAAATTCAATAAAATTTTAAAACTAGATAGAAAACATTTCGCCAGACATTTTTAAAAATTATTTTAGTAATGTTGAAATACTCATATCAAACAGTTTAAAACAGCTTTTTTAGTTAAAGTAAAAAATTCACAAGCCGACAAGTAGTTCCACTTACGTTTATCAAACAGTTCGTG
Source organism: Artemia franciscana (assembly GCF_032884065.1). Taxonomy (NCBI): domain Eukaryota; kingdom Metazoa; phylum Arthropoda; class Branchiopoda; order Anostraca; family Artemiidae; genus Artemia; species Artemia franciscana. The sequence goes on from NC_088865.1 coordinate 6,085,012, forward strand.
GTAACGAACTGTAGTAAGGAGTGACCCTGCTTAATAGTAATCAAAACTCTAAGAAACGGAGTTTTGATACCACTAGCTACATCAAAAGAATTGCATTTTAATGCTGATTTTAAATGTATAAGTTTCATTAGGTGTAGTCCGGCCCATCAAAATTTACGAGCCTGAGAAAATTTATCTTATTTTAGAAAATAGGGAGAAACACTCATAAAAGTCACAGAATGTCAACGAAAATCACAACAGCAGATTCAGCATATCAGAGAACCCTACTGTAGAAGTTTCAAGCTTCTACCAACAAAAATGTAGAATTTTGTTTTTTTTGCCAGAAGACAGATCCCGGATGCGTGTTTATTTGTTTCTTTGTTTGTTTGTTTTTTCCCCCAGGGGTGATCGTATCGACCCAGTTGTCCTAGTATATCGCAAGAGGGCTTTTTCTGATGGAAATTGAGAGTTTTAGTGCACTTTTTAAGTGACCAAAAAATTGGAGGGCACCTAGTCCCCCTTTCACGCATAATTTTCCCCCAAAGTCACCGGATGAAAATTTTGAGATAGCCATTATGTTCAACTTAGTCGAAAACCTCATAACTATGTCTTTGGAGATGACTTAATCCCCCCCCAGTTCCTAGAGGAGGGGTTGCAAGTTACAGACTTTGACCATTGTTTACGTATGACCATTATTAAAGGGCCGAAACCCTATAGGCGAGTGTGTATTCTCCTGATGAGCCCTTGTATGGGTTGTTGCCTCTGAATTATTTGTCTTTCTTACTGTTTTTAATATTTGGTAAATGACGACTTATACTTACTTACGACAAGACTGCCTGTCCATGGATTATTCTTTATGGTTGATTGTGTATGGCTATGCTGTTTGACCTATGTAATTGGATGGATGAGTAGGGTTAAGGCCTCATTCAAGTACTGATCTATATTAATTACTAAAGTACGAAAACAGTCTTCCTTTCTCCTTCTTTCTTTTTTTATGGTGTATTATTATTTCTGTGTTGGTGTTGTTGCATTGGTGATTTCTTTTTTCATTATATATTAATTGTTAATTATGTAATGTTCAAACGTTTTCAAGGGAACTTTTTCGCGTCGGAGCAGGGGTGGGTCGCGGGGAGGAGATTATGTGGAAGGATCTTTCCATGGAGGAACATGAGAGAAGAGAATTTTCCGTGAAGGGGGCGCAGGATTTTCTAGCATTATTTAAAAAAAATAATGAGAAGATAAATAATTTTTTTTTTTTCAACTAGAAGTAATGAGCAGCATTAAAACTTAAAACAAACATAAAATATTACGTATATAAGGGGGTTTGTCTCCTCCACAATACCTTGCTCTTTACGCTAAAGAATTTTTAGTAATTTAAACTATTTATTCTAAGGCCTTTGTGATTCAGGGGCCAGTCTTAAAGATTTGGAACATAATTCAAGGTTTAGTGCAAAGATCGAGGGATTGACGATGGGGCGAACCCCCTCACACACGTAAAAAAAAATGCACAAATATAGAATTTCGTTACATAGCAACCACAAATTGGAGGGCAGTTATGCCTCCTTGCTCACTCCTTTTTTTTAACAAAATAGTCCGATCAAAACTATGAGAAAGCCATTTAGCCAAAAAAAAATATATGTAAATTTTGTATTAATTATTCATGTCCGGTCAGCCAAAATCAAAACATTCATTACTTTAAAAACGATCAGAAATTAGATAAAAAAAAGTTTTTTTTAACTGCAAGTAAGGAGCAACATTAAAACTTAAAGCAAACAGATATTATTCCATATATAAAAGGGGTTGACCCTTCCTCAACGCCTCGCTCTTTATGCTAAAGTTTTTTATTGTTTTAAAAAGTAGAGTTATGAGAAAGAGTCAAACTTTAGCGTAAAGAGCGGGGCGCTGAGGAGGGAACAGCCTCTTTCATATACGGAGTAATTTCTGTTCGTTTTTAATTTTAATTTCGCTCCTTACTTTCAGTTAAAAACTTGTTTATTTTTATCAAACAGTTCGTGGTAACGAACTGTAGTAAGGAGCGACCCGGCTCAATAGTAAACGAAACTCTAAAAAACGGAATTTCGATTCTAAAAGATATATCAAAAGAATCGGATTTTTATGCTGATTTCAAATATATAAGTTTTATCAAATTTAGTCTTTGTCATCAAAAGTTACGAGCCTGAGAATATTTGCCTTATTTTGGGAAATAGGGGGAAACACCCCCTAAAAGTCATAGGATCGTAACGAAAATCACACCATCGCATTCAGCGTATCAGAGAACCCTATATAAAAAATTTTAAGGTCCAATCTACAAAAATGTGGGATTTCATATTTTTTGCCAGAAGACTAATCACGGGTGCGTGTTTATTTGTTTGTTTGTTTTTTTTTTTTTTTTCTTTTCCCCAGGGGTCATCGTATCGACCAAGTGGTCCTAGAGTATTGCAAGAGGGCTCATTCTAACGGAAATTAAAAGTTCTAGTTCCCTTTTTAAGTGACCGGAAAAATTGGAGGGCACCTAGGCCCCCTCCCACGCTCATTTTTTTCCAAAGTCAACGGATCAAAATTTTGAGATAGCCATTTTGTTCCGCATAGTCGAAAACCATAATAACTATGTCTTTGGGGATGACTTACCCCCCACAGTCCCTGGGGGAGGGGCTGCAAGTTACTAACTTTGACCAATGTTTACATACAGTAATGGTTATTTTGAAGTGTACCGACGTTTTTGGGGGGATTTTTTTGTTTGGGTGTGGGGTTCAGGGGAGGGGGCTATATGGGAGGATCTTTCCTTGGAGGAAAATTTCATGGGGGAAGAGAAATTCAATGAAAAGGGCGCAGGATTTTCTAGCATTACTATTAAAAAAAAAAAACAATGAAAATATAAACATGAAAAAGTTTTTTCAATTGAAAGTAAGGAGAAGCATTAAAACTTAAAACGAACAGAGATTATTACGCATATGAGGGGTTCTAAAAATACTTTAGCATAAAGAACGAGGTATTTAGAAGGAGATAAATACTTCGCTCTTTATGCTAAATTATTTTTAGTAATTTCAACTATTTGTTCTACGGCCTTTCTGATTCAGGGGTCTTTCTTAAAGAATTGGGACAAAACTTAAGATTTAGTGTGAAGAGCGATGTATTAACGAGGGACAAACCCCCTCATCTATATAATCAAAAATATAAGAATATAAAAGTTTGTTACGTAAGTTAATTCTCAAGTTACGTATATTTTTTACTAATAAAAACGTTCGTTAAAAATTAAAAGTTCTAGTTGCCTTTATAAGTAACCAAAAAATTGGAGGGCAACTACGCCTCCTTCCCCACCCCTTATTTCTCAAAATCGTCTGATCAAAACTAAGAGAAAGCCATTTAGCCAAAAAAAGAATTAATAGCAAATTTCATTTTAATAATTTATGTACGGAGAGCCAAAATCAGACATGCGTTAATTCAAAAACTTTCAGAAATTAAATAAAAAAAACAAGTTTTTTGAAATGAAATTAAGGAGCGACATTAAAACTTAAAACGAACAGAAATTACTCCTTATATGAAAGGGGCTTTTCCTCCTCGACACCCCGCTCCTTGCGCTAAAGTTTCATTCTTTTTCAACTCTACTTTTTAGAACAATAAAAAACTTTAGCGTAAAGAGCGAGGCGTTGAGGAAGGGTCAACCCCTTTTATATATGGAATAATATCTGTTTGCTTTAAGTTTTAATGTCGCTCCTTACTTAAATTTCAAAAAACTTGTTTTTTTTATTTAATTTAATATTCGTCCTTTTCTGATAGCCAACCATCACGTCCTATTCTGTTTACAGGAAAATCATTTAGTTTGAGGAGCCTTAAAAAATACAGGTGATGCTCAAAAGCACGAAATATAAATTGTTAATTTTTGTTGACGTTGATTTTCAGAAAGATTTGGAGAACCGAATTTTCTTTCGAGGAAATCTCGGAAGTTTTGGGAGAAGCACTGAATGCCATTCGCTTCTAGTACCGTGCAGATAAATAAATTATTTACATTTATTATTTAATGATTATTAATAATTATTTAATGATTAATTATTCATTAATTTAATAATTTAATTTAATAATTTAATTTAATTAATTTATTAATTTAAATTATTAATTGAAAGTGATAAGTGATATTGAAATTTATTTCATTTATCAGTAATCGGTTTATTGTTATTTATATGATTTTCCAGCTATTTAAATGCTATCGGGGGTTCAATTTTTTTTTTTTTGGGGGGGGGAAGTTTTCATCAAATAAAAAAATACACCCCCCCCCCCTGAATTTGAAAAAAATCTTTATGTATCTTCATTGAAAAATAGGAAGGAAAAAATTCTCTAGACTTAGATAATGCAAATGATTTAAACAGTTTTCTTTTATTTTCCGTTTATTTTTCGTCGTCGGTGTATTCATTTTTTTCAATTTGTTCTAGTTATTCATATAATGAAAGAGGTGCCAATTTAAGGGGAAAATTTCGTCAAAAACAGCAAAAATATTTCTCCTTCAAATTAAAAAAAAAAACACCTTTTTTGTGTCTTCATTAAAAAATAAGCAGATAAATTCACATATCTAGATGATGCAGATGATTTGAATGTTCTAGACCAAAACGTTAGCAAAATGAACAATTTTTTGGAAGTTTTGAGAGTTCAGGGTGGAAGAATAGATTTGAAAATTAAGATTAAAAAAAGTAAGTTGCTTAGACTAGGAAAACAGACTAAGAATGCTCCTATCTACAAACTTCGGATTTTTTTTTTTTTTTTTTTTTTTTTTTTTTTTGCCAGAAAAAAAATCACGGATGCGTGTGTATTTGTTTTTTTGTTTTTTTTGTAGGGGTATTTTTGGTTATTGCGAAGCATACAGACATTTTCAGGGGGATGTTTCTGTTGGGGGAGAAAGGGGCATAGGTTACGTTGGAAGATCTAGGAATATATGGAAGTGAAGAAGTGATGTTGGGTATCGATCGATAGTTCGACACAGGCAGTGTTATGCTAAAAGGAGGAATCAATAATGCAGACCACATCTTTTCCTCCTTTCTAAAAAGTGTTTCTGCTTTTATGCTTTTTTTTTTCTTAGCTCTGGGTGTACCTGCTCTCTATCTACGCCAATTTGAGATGTAAAACAGAAAAATAGTTACAACCAGTTTTTGTTATAGATTTACCCGTTGAAATTAAGATATATCTTGACTTAATTGACTTTTATTATCAGTGCAGTATATAGACCTCTGAAACCCAACGTGGAGCACAGGTCCCAACGGTGGGGTGGGGCAATATTTTTGTGGATCATGTGCAGAACGTGCAGTTTTCGGCTGACTATACTTTAGAGCCTTTATTTTGAAAAAAAAAACATGAATGACATTACATTCACATGCATTTAAAGAGCAAAAAAGATAAATGATAGTATTGTGATGACGTTGTACATTGTATAAAGGTATTGCATTCAGACATTATTTGTCATTAGAATAAAACATGCCTAGAGGACTACCCCCGAAAAAATACCAAGCTAATGGCCTTTTAAGCCATTAAAAATCTAAATAGCACGAAGGGGTAGCAGGATTTTAGAAATGTCTTGGTTGGGTATAGCCAAAATCGGTTGGGAACAACTGGAGTAGACCTTAGATCTCAAGATAATCATAAGCAAAGGCAACAGTGTATTACTGTTAATGCTGCAATTTTGCGTTATGCATTTTCACATTTTCGAAAAATTAAAAATGGTATTTTTGATGTTTCCCAAATTTAAATTTTTTATGGATTCTATGTATGTTTAAGTTAAAATTTATGATGTTGCTAATGAGATGTAACGAAGTATTAATAGTTTAATTTAGATTTGGGTATATTGGCCAGTATTTATTTCTGCTTGTTGTTTTATATTTTATATAGCCATTTTATCGATTTATTTTCTTGCTACTTTCAATTTTTGAGGTTTGTAAAGTGTTTGGATATGAATCCGCCGCATGTACTTACCTCCTTTTCTGTACAAAACACGAACTAGTGCATAGCCCCTAGACAATTAAGGACCCTCAAAGGCTTTTTCAAGAATGGTAATGTAACTAAGCATCGCATCAGACCAATTATCAAAAAAGCTAAAATTTGGACTTGCCAATTTCCAGCTACTACTCCGTTGCGACGTGTCAGTAACGATATATGGCATTAAAATACATAATTTATATTCAATACTCAGGCTCGTCTTACTGAAGCTAAAGTAATATGCATTACCCAAAGTATTTTCATCCCACAAAAGGAGTGAATATCTGACAATAAGGCATCGACAGTCATTTATCATTCAACTTACAGGAATTTGTTGACACTCTTGAAACGCTTATGTTGTTCTCATTACCAACTTTAATTATTCAGTCGAATTCATCACAATTTAAGACACCAGAAGATGGAACCTCTGTGCATAACCTTTAACTTCATCAGCGAATATCTTAGCACTCTCTTTTGAATATCACCTGTTTAATAATCTTCTAATTTGGTAGGCCTTTGAGTCAAGTTTTTAGCTCCATTCATGGTGCATCAGATGGGAAGATAAGCCTAACCCCGGAGGAAACTCTAGAGATGACTAGGATTCAGGTGTAGCCAATTCCAAGAGATTTCTCAAAAGAATTATAAAGACAGTATACACAGCAGGAAAAGCCCAAGCCTTTGGGGACACAGGGGGAGAGGTTAAAATACAGGGTAGTATATTTTTTGGCACAAGGTGTTCAAATTTTAATAATTCAACTTTGACATCAGTCTTAAGGTGGATGGGGGGAATCTCCTGTGCCTTTTTTTTTATTTTTAGTCTTATGTGAGGCATAATTTATGGGGGGTGTAATGGAGGAAAAAATGTTCATAACTTTATCCTCCTTCATCGAAAAAAATAAGTCAAGTTTTTAGCTCCATTCATGGCGTGTCAGATGGGAAGATAAACCTAACCCCGGAGGAAACTCTAGAGATGACTAGGATTCAGGTGTAGCCAATTCCAAGAGATTTCTCAAAAGAATTATAAAGACAGTATACACAGCAGGAAAAGCCCAAGCCTTTGGGGACACAAGGGGAGAGGTTAAAATACAGGGTAGTATATTTTTTGGCACAAGGTTTTCAAATTTTAATAATTCAACTTTGACATCAGTCTTAAGGTGGATAGGGGGAAATTTCCCGTGCCTTTTTTTTATCTTTAGTCTTATGTGAGGCATAATTTATGGGGGGATGTAATGGAGGAAAAAATGCTCATAACTTTATCCTCCTTCATCGAAAAAAAGAATTTAGGCCCTTCAAAGTGACAATCTTTGCGGATTAAAACAGTTATTGGTTCTTTCAAAGCATCCAAAAGATCAAACTAAAACAATTTATACCAAAATATATATATATTTGCTAGCATCTCCTCTCCGAGAGTACTAAATATTATTTCGTCCCCCAACTCTAACGTTTAAAAGAGTTGCAAATCTTTTTTCCTTTCTATTCGTCCTTAGCCAATGTAAAGCAGCACAGGAATTTTTAGTTATTTGTTTCAGTAGCCTCTTACCTTCAATTGTTTTTATCACTCGCATTTATACAACATACATTCAAGCATTGTCTGTTTATCTATCTAGCGATAAATGTTCAAAAGCACCAAAAATTTACCAAACAGAAAAAAGTTTTAGTTTTGGTACTGGTAGAGTCCCATGTACCAGAAATTTTAAAAATTTATGTTATTAATTCTGAATTAATCACATATCACATACTCTGTGTCCAGTCCAGAAGGGTGAACATTTTGAAGGGTGACATTCTTCCTAATTATCATCGTTAATTTGAAATGCCCTCGCCTCACTTCAGGAAAACCCAGATATATCTCATAAACCCCCTAGAAAATGTTGAAAATTAAGTGACTAATTTTTTTAAGATTTTGAGTTTCTAAGATTCAGATTTGTGCTTAAGATTTTATAGGGGAAACAAAACAAAATCCAAAATTTGAAACTAGACTGAGTCGAATCTGCCATGTTGACCAAATCACATGTTCAGAAAAGTTTCCTGGGTCTAGTCCTCTTTTGAAGATCAACATAAATTTTAAAATTTACAATTAACTCTTCGGAGAAACCCGCTGTATCTCATAAAACACAAAAAAAAAAAAAAAATCAAATTAGAAGCCACCAGGGAGATTCTTGTTTAAAAACTATTCGAAAATTTTACATTCATCGCTTGTGTAATTCAATCTTTTTTTATATAAATAAATCTAATTAATTATTTTCTAATGTTTCAATTTGACAGCTGTTCACGATCTAAAGTGTTTACCGTAAAATCGTCCTTTTCAGTTTACGAAGCCTTAAAGAAAATATATTTACTTTCCCACACCTCTCCATAGGGAGCCCTTTCAATTTTTTTCAAAAGCAGTTAATAGGATTCACAAAGTGTCATATGCAGAAGTTCGGGAAGCACAAGTGGTGTGACACAACCGTTTCCGGACATTGCTTTTCAATTTTGTCACAATAATGTCCGTCGATTTCCTGGTCTTTCAAATGCTATATTATTTCCTCCATCTCTTCCTTGCGGGGTGCAAATTGTTCTTCTCTTCAGGGGTGGTGAAGGAACAGACTATTACTGGGGGAAATACCTATTTACTGAAAGGGGTTAATCTTTTATCTAAGAGTATGTAAATGGATCCACCTGTTTCAGAGTAGAGAAAATAGTTGATATGCATGTAAATAGATTTTATACAAAAACACGGATTATTTTAGCAGTAAAGCATACAGCTCAAGTTAATGAAAAATCTGACGATATGTTGAGGGGTTGGATGAGTGGATTCTTTCTTTGAACATTGTGGAAGAGCCTGGGAAAGGGCGGTTTTAACTCAAACTACTTCGCTTTCAGACCCTTTACATGTCTGGCTTACATGTTCCGAAAAGAAGAAGGGGATACATGTTGGAAAATCAGAGAGCATGTGAACACAAAAGACACAAATGAGATTCTTTGGACTCGGTCAAGGAGCCTGCCTTGGCTTCCCCCTCCTGAGATTTCAGTTCCTGCTTTAGATTGGGTGTACTTTGGCGCAAATTGCTGACACAGAGGCAACTGGCCTGGGTACAATGAGAGCAGGATAGGGGTGCAAATTCATGGAAATGTAGGAAAGGAGGAAATTCTCATTTTTCTCCCCCTTCCTACATTTATAAAAATATAAACCTTTGTAAAAAAATATAAAGTATATTTTTTAAAGAACTTCATTTTGTCTTTCGGTTTTTTCAGCAAAATATACAAAAATATTTTAAATCTATTTTTCAGTGTCTGAAGGGGTAAAAAATCTAGGGGGCAATCTCCCTGTATCCCTTCCATTAGCACCCGTGCATTAGGGTGATGGGGCTCCCTACTTGTATGGTAATGTTTGGTTCTAACGACCAGGCCGGGTAACTGAAAACTCGGGCAACTAAAGACCCAGCAGTTGAAACGTCGACAATTGTCAATGTCATATGTATCATCAATGGCTCTTGAGGATATCTGTACTTTTCATCTTCCAAGAAGCATAACCAGAAATATTTAACAAGCCATCGTGCCTCGAACCTGCTTTATCGATGGTTAGGTATAGAATACATGTGAAAACATGTCTTTTTCTCTCCTGTTTCGCTTTCTGTAATCGACATTCCATGCGTAATAGTTTTTTTTTTCTTTCAAACTACGTAAGTACAATAGATGAAAACAGGGCTAGTTATTTATTTATATTTGAAAACGAAGTCTAACAAAATCCCTACTAAGAAGGGATGTTGATTAAAGGATGCACGGGATAACCACCCCCTGCATTCTGATGTATATCTAAAATAAAAAAAGGAAATATAGACCCCCTAAATTTTAGAAATATTTACTTTTTAAATCTTTTTTCTTAAAAACTACCACCCTTCACCTACCTTTTCGTGAATGGGCACCCCTTCTGCAAAGAGCATTTTCATATAAAAATTTCATACACAAGAATAAATCAGGGTTAAGGCTTTTTTTCTGGCTCAGAATTTGATATGTAAATATAATTGAATAAAACAAAATAGGTTTTAAAGATAAACCAATGCAATTACAGCCAGGGTTGCCACCTGCAGCACGAAAGTGGTATCTTATCATTATTTTATTATGAGTAGCACGTGATCAGGGTTGTAAAATAGTGCTAAAATAGTGCAAAAGTGTTATTTTAGCACTAAAACAGTCAGTTTTTGACTACAGCATCGAAAATAGTTGTGTAGCACACAAATTTAGGCAACTGTAGCACTTTAGGACTGCCCATGGTGGCAACCCTGATTAAAGCATACTTATTAAAGCAAAATTTTCATGACATTTTTAAACCTCTTTTTCTCTGTATGTTAAGGCAAACTCAGGTCACGATACTTACATCTGCTTGTATGATGGATTTGAATTTGGCTTACTCTCTGAATATGAACACTAATTGTGCTAAAAACCGTTTTTTCGTTTATTTTTTATTTTTTAATGGACTAAACAGTACAGGGTGGATTTGGATTTTTGTACCTACAAGGGAACTCACTAGGGAGTCTAGAGATTTTCATCTTCCCTTCTTCCCTCCTGAAAGATAAAAAATTCCGCATTTTTGGAACATTCATGCATAATATAATACTTCTCTGACAAAGATCAATTTTAAATTCCAATCCCCCTTGAAAATTCTACTATTCCCTCTTCTCTGAGAATTCCAATTCCAGAAAGACAACCACAGTGCATAGACCTGTCATGATCAGAGGTGAAGCTAGGGTTTCAATGTCCGGGCAAAATAAGTATTTCCTACCCCCCTTCCAGCATCACTACCACAAAATAAGTAGACAGAATATAATTTATTTTCAGACTTAAGAACACTGAGTTGCCCCCCCCCTCAGAGGTAGTGTCTAGGGACGGCCGTCCCACTTTCCCCTCCTCTAGCTACGCCAATGGTTTGACGTTACGTTGTGCATTAATAAGATTATTCTTTGGACCAGAAAACAAATAGAAGAAGAATCGATCTTTCGCACAAACCTTTGCCACCCAAATACGTATGCATGCACTTGACTAGGTATTCATCAGAACATTGATGAATTAGCTAAATTTCCGTCAGTTCCATGACAGAAGCGTTGAAGAGCGACATGTTTTCTGTAAATGCGTGCATGATTAGATAAGATTTATGTCCCAACAGACGTTTATGTATGCGACAATATAAATGACGCTATTCAATGAATAGTAAACTAAAATTATACTTTCATTAGGTACATTTTAGTTTGCCCATCCTTACAGAGACACCATATAAGACACTCTTGGGTAGAAGATCCGCTAGGCAAGACATTTCTGTGGTGATCAGGGAATGAGTTTACGGTTTTAGAAATTCTTAGTCTTTCTTTCTTTTCAGTATATATATATATATATATATATATATATATATATATATATATATATATATATATATATATATATATATATATATATATATATATATATATATATATATATATATATATATATATATATATATATATATATATATATATATATATATATATATATATATATATATATATATGCTGGAAAGCACAACTTTCATTTTGATCTGACACCATTTTTGGTGGTGTCAGGCTATCTTTCAAAATCCCTATAAATGTGTTTTCGCAATAAACTTGTGCCATTAAGATTATTCGAAATTAAAGTTGCTATTCCTGAATAAGCTTCAAATGTTATTTTTTTTTTCTCCCTTGACAGTCTTTTGTTTCAAAAAGTGTTTTAAAATTTTCGGTTATTATTGGCTGAACGTCTTTCTTTACTAGATCTCTGTAAACATAGTAAAGAAGAATGTGGCTCTCGAAAAGAAAGAAAAAAGAATAGTTAAAATTGATCAGAAAGAAATTTATTTTTAATAAAACAAAAAAAGGAGATATGTTGAAAATTTGTATGCCATTTATACCAAACTGTACCACCATAATGTCTCGAGACGAAACGAAAGGTATTATATATAAGAACCGTAAAAAGTTGTAACTATTCAGATGCAACAAATTTTATTCTAATCGCAAGAAACACAATTATTAGAACTCCCAAATGATCAAGCAGTTTGTGGTAATGAACTGTAAGTAAGGAGTGACCCGGCTCAATAGTAACCGAAACTCTAAACAGCGAAATTTTTATACAAATCGATATCTTCAAAAGAATCGGATTTTTATGCTGATTTTAAATATATAAGTTTCATCAAGTTTAGTGTTACCCATGAAAAGTTAAGATAAAATTTGCCTTATTTTCAAAAAGGGGGAAACACCCCTAAAACTCATGTAATCTTAATGAAAATTACACCATCAGATTCAGTGTCTCAGAGAACCCTACTGTAAAGGTTTCAAGTTCCTATCTGGAAAAATGTGGAATTTTGTATTTTTTGCCAGAAGAAAGATGACGAATGCGTCTTTTTTTCCCCCAGGGGCGATTGTGTCGACCTAGTGGTCCTAGAATGCCACGAAAAAGTTCATTCGAACGAAAATTAAAACGTCCAGTGCATTTTTTAAGTGACCAAAAAAATGTAGGGCAATTAGGTCCCCTCCTACGCTCATGTTTTCCCAAAGTTACCGGATCAAAATCTTGAAATGGCCATTGTGTTCATTATAGTCGAAAGATCTAATAACTATATCTCAGAGGCCTCTTAATATATCAAATACCTCTTAATATAGTTAAGGGATAGACAATTTTCTCCTGACAATCTATGATCACTGGTTTGAAATTTTGAATTAGTTTTTTTTTATAGCAGCTTGAGCTTTCAATTCCACGGTATAATTAACATTCATTTCACTCCATATTTTTTTTTTTTTTTTTTTTTTTTTTTTTTTTTGGTTTTCGAAAATCGCATGTCATGATAATTCAACTGGTGTCAAATCAAGCACGTTTTCATAAACCTTGAACGACATTCAATTAATCAAGGTAGGGTGTCTTTACCATATGCAGTCCTGTATCTGTTCCATCCCCCTCTCAAAATTTCCCACAATAGAAAGGGCAGGTTCCAAAATGAAAAATTACCAGTCCTTCAAATATATTTTCCAGATTCGGAATTTGACGACGTTGACTAATTCTTAGGATGAAAAGTAAATGCAGCGGAAACAATAAAGTGCTTGAACTAGAAAAATGATGGAGATAAAATTTCTTGTAGGAAATGTGATACCATGTCAATCATGGACGCTTGAATTTCACTATTTTTTTTTTTCCTGTCAAGATTTTGACTGACAGTTGGAGATTATGGTGTTTTCCATTTTTCTATGCCTGTGAATAAATAATACCAACCGCGTAATTTATGGTCTGGAAATTCTAGAATTGTCAACATTTTGCTATTAAGTTACTAAGAGATTTTTATCAAATTTATAACACAGGATGTGTTATTTTTTTTTTTTCGCAAACAACCTTTTCCGCAAAATTTGAAAGTAATAACACTATAGACTCAATTTAGTTCCTGCCTCTTCCCTATAAGCGTTTTTAGGCGAATCAGCCATCCATAATCAAAAACACTCTACTGATATTAGATATATTTTACTCAGTTTATATTTATATTTTACAATATTATATTAGACTTCAATTGTAGCCATATCATGCTTGTTATTATTGCTATTTATATATTATCATAAAATATTATTAAATTGCAAAATATATTATTATACTATCAAAGGCAATACTCAGAGGCAAAATCACTGTCTATAATAAAGAGCCATGTGCCCATAATGAGTTTTTCTCATCCACTTCGCATGAAAGGGAGGGTCGTAGAAACTTTGAAAGGAGCTCGTCCGATTGGAAATTGGAATTTTTAGCGCTATTTAAATCAATTGAAAGTGTTTGGAGGATATACTTACCCCGTTTGCTCCATTTTTCAGCCCCCTCCCTGTCATCTGACCTATATTTGAAATATCCATTTTGTTCAAAATAATCGGAAGGTTCAATAAATATGCCTAAGCAATGGCAGGATCCTTGGAGCTCCTGGAACAAGAAACTTAAATAGTGCAAATCTCCTGTTGCTTACACGTGGGTTTTATAATGAAAAAGGGGGTGGGGGAGGTCTTTGATATTGAAAGTGTGATTGGCTTAAAACTCTTAAGGATCAGTCTCTAGGTCGAAAAGATGAAATATTTTGTTTTCATCCGATCTAAATTTGAAATATCAATTTTTTTTAAAAATAATCGATGACAAAACCCTTGGAGCTCCTGTAACAAGAAACTTAAACACCCTTGGAGCTCCTGGAACAAGAAACTTAAATAATGCAAATGGTCTATTGTTTACACGTAGATTTTACAATACAAAAAGGGGGGTCTTTAATGTTGAAAGAGTGATTGGATCAAAACTCTTAGGGATCGGTCTTTAGGTGGAAAGGATCAAATATATTGTTATGGGAGGAGAAGAGGGTAAGTTATTTGTCTTATACTAGGGTGGCGTCAATTAGAAGGTATTTAGGATATTCGCCCGCTAGGATTCTTGGCCCCCTTATGAATTTTGAAAACTACCTTTTTTATTTTTATTGTAAAATACCTTTTTTGTTATTTTCATCTAAAATTAAAAGAAATGCCCTCTGCCTTCCGGCACCGGCTAAATTTTAAAAAAATCATTTTGCCCCTCCTTCCTTTTTTAGTTGATGATCTCTGATCAGTTTGAAACTTGCTGCAGTAGGCTTTAGGGCCAAAAGCAACTGAACGCACAAAAATCTTCAAGGATTCAACCCCCTCCTGAAAAAAAAGGGGAAAGAACTTTTGTCTCTTCGGCTTTAAACTTATATATTTAAGCTTGAATCAAACAGTTCGTGGTAACGAACTGTAGTGAGGAGCGACCCGGCTCAAAAGAAACCGAAACTCTAAAAAACGGAATTTTGATACCAATAGTTACATCAAAAGAATTGCATTTTAAAGCCGATTTTAAATATATAAGTTCATCAAGTTTAGTTTTACCCATCAAAAGTTACAAGCCTGCGAAAATTAGCCTTATTTTAGAAAATAGGAGAAAACACCCCTTAAAAGTAATACAGTCTTAACGAAAATCACACCATGAGATTCAACGTATCAGAGAACCCTGTTGTAGAAGTTTCAAGCTCTTTTCTGCAAAAATGTGGAATTCTACATTTTTTTGCCAGAAGACAGATATATGTGGGATGATCTTTCTATGGAGGAATTTTTCATGGGGGAAAAAATTTCAATGAAGGGGGAGTAGGACTTTCTAGCATTGTTTAAAAAACAATGAAAAAACAATGAAAAGTTTTTTTTCAACTGAAAGTAAGGAGCGGCATTAAAACTTAAAACAAACAGAAATTAATCCGTATATGAAAGGGGCTTTTCCTCCTCAACGCCCCGATCTTTACGCTAAATTTTTTTACTGTTTTAAAAAGTAGAGCTAAGAGAAAAAGTCAAACTTTAGCGTTTTAGCGGGGCGTTGAGGAGGAAAAGTCCCTTTCATATACGGAGTAATTTTTTTTTGTTTTAAGTTTTAATGTCACTCCTTACTTTCAGCTGAAAGAACTTGTTTTTTTTTATTTAATTATGTTGAGAGTTTAACCAAATGCAAAAGAAAAAATAGAAACAGAATATTTATTCTCCCGAAACAAGAGCCTAGCAAAGGCCCAAATTAAGCCCAAACGAAATATTCCCCCAGCCACATCATATTGAGGAGATTTACGTGAGAAATTCATGGGTGCTTTCATGGGGGGCTCATTTTATTGAAACTTGAAACATTTAGTGTTTTCATTAATGGTCGAATGACACTTTGGGGTGATCAGTCTCCCTCCAGAGCTGTTTCCTACAGTACCGCCCAAAGAACTCTATAAGACTGAAGACAAATTTTAGACAGTCATCTTGATAAAAAAAAGATAAAATGTCTATTAAGTATTCCTGTAGGATCGACATCAACTCCACAGACCAAGGGCAATGGCCTTTGATTACATACATTCGTTTTAGTGGGAAGGGGGCCATACTTGGTCTTGGTTTTTCAATCAACTAGGAGTTCTTGGAAGCTGCTTGCTAGACGAAGGAATCCCAAAGTATTCTAAGAACATAGGTCCATATCTGAGTGAATCGAAGATGCAATGAGGACGCCTCTTTTCGTGTTCTACATCTTGGTAATGGCTGTGGCAATCAAGTTCAGACTCTCGGGAAGTTTCGAAAGAGGGTCAAGCGGATTTAATATTTTGACCTAGGGAAAGGGGCAGAGGTAAATAAAAACATACTTTGTATATCTATGGCACTGTAAAAGCATATCTGCAATACGTTGAGAACGGCTTGGGGAATGAAATCCAAAATTTATAGGTACTCTTAGGAAAGCAGGGTTAAGCAAAGGAACTTTAAATTTTTGTGTTGGGGGAGGAGGGTAAGAATTTTTTTTTTGATTTACAAAACATTTTTGAACTGTAAGCTCCAATGCGACTTATAATTTTTACACTGTTGAGTAATGAGATAAATAAAAAGACACCGCATTTTTTCAGGCTGTGAAATTGTTGATGAGTTATGATGAATGAATGACTTTGTTGAATTGTTTGATATGATGTTGATGAATGACTTAGTGATGAGCATCAATAAGTCAAGACTTTCATGGAGTATTGAGGGAGGGGCAAGTGTAGGTTGAACAACAGTTATATGACTTTAAGGAAAGAAAGAGCTTAATAAAAAGAAACTGTGTGTATCCAGTCTATTGAAATATCATGTCTGCTATTTGTTGGGAGGAGCTCTGGGGATACAGTTGAACGTTAAAAGGTAATGTAGGAAAAGAAATAGTGGAGGAAAGATACGGGAAAAATTATCAAACCTCAGGGAAATTGTAACAGCATATTTTTTTTACACCAAAATGTTTAGAAAAATCAGCTGAGTCACACACAAAAAAATCTACCAAAATCCCCTTTGCAAAAGTGGTCCAAATTTGCCCTTGAACGGGGAAAGAGGCAGGAAATCAATTTTTGTCTTTATAAATGTTTCGAAGTTTAAATAGTCATTTCCAATCCAATCAAGCATGGCGACTCCAAATCTGAATTCAAGTTTCCATTTTTCCGTACCCTTATGCCAATTTCATCCCTAAGAGGACGGATAGGGGGGGGGGGGGGTGAAAAATCGAAATCAAGAGATTTTCATATCTTTTTTATCGTTTCCGATGAAATGAATTATGGAAAATTCGAAAATAAAGTTAAAAACTTGGTTTTATGAAGTCAAGTACCTCATCTTACCTAAAACAGTTGTGAAAATTGACTAATATGAACTTGCTATTTTAATCATTTTTGGTCGACTCACCATTTCCTATCAACCTAAAAATGGGGCCTTAGAATATGAGTCTCATACAATTTAATTTCAAACCAGTATTCTTTAATCCCCCACCCCCTCCAGTTTGCGGTTTCCATTGCTTAGTGCCATTCTTTAGCTGATCCAAGCACTGGAGCCATCTATCATAGCACTGGCTACATGACTGAGTTCAAAGCTATATAAAATGTTTGTGCCGTTTTATTTACTTTAAAAAAAAAAGACAAAAAAAATGAACTGGGATCCATGAGCACTGAGCAGAAATGTTTTGTGAGAAAATGTTTAGGATTACACTTCGTAGTTTGAAAAAGAGCGGATGATCATACCTGATTTTCAATGATTTTCTGATTTCATGATCTCTGGTGTTTATTCTACACTTATGCATGCTAACAAGCGCGCTAGTCGAGCTGGAACAACTTTATTCATTACTTTTAACTAACCGCTTAACTGAAAGGTAAAGTGTATTGACTAAGTGCTTTAAGAAATGCTATTGTTGTCCTAGGTGGATTTCACACCCGCATCAGTTTCCTAGGAGCCATTGGCTTCCTTATTGCCTATTTGGGACTTATGGAAATCCTGTCAGGTATACGTGCCTAACACTTGGTGAAGTATGTTACGAGTCAAAGCTGCATCTCGTGCTGTGTGAGGCCATGGCCTGTTGGAGATAGCCCTTTATGCGAACCTTTTATCATCAGAGCTGAATCGGAAAGTTTCTGATGGTAATTCCATGCTCCCAGAACCTCTTGGAAAGGCAAAACAGGCGCAAGAGTCACTCCTTGAGGGAGATGCCATTGACAAAGCGCAGTTGTCGGAAGCAGTAGAGCTTATCCAAGAAATATTTGATTGTGTAAAAGAAAGATTATCCGAGTCCAGAACTGTCCGTCTTTGGTTTCAGTTTTTGGACCTGCTTGGAATTTTGAGAAAGAACCTGAGAGCTGAACGAAGTGGTAATTTTGAGCTTTATCTACAGTCTTTGTTAGAAATGCTGCCTTTTTTTGCTGCTTACGGCCACAATCTTTACACGAAGTCTACTTGGCTGTTCGTGCAGTTGATTTATCTGTTGAGAAAAGACAACCAGAGTAGTGCAGAAAGAGGAATATCTGTTCATCCGGAGAACTGACAACTACTGGGAAGCACTTTGTCCTGATTTGGTGATCGAACAAAAGTTAATGAGAAGTAAGAAAACGAGTGGAGGTCTGATGAGAGGTAGAGGCATGACTGAATTGCAGCAGATAATTTGGACATCTGCTATGGCTACGTTGATTCTCTTTAGTGAACGCATGCAGAACCGACTGGCCTTGCAGAGGTGACTATTGAAAATTTTGCAGAGGTGATAACTTCGAGGAAAGCTAGAGACCTGGTGGAGCTAGAAAAGATGGTTTGGTACATTGAGCCCCTAGAAACCAACAGGCAGGATTCATAGCTGTTGAATATAGTTACTGGTGTCTGCGCTTCATTATCTGTAAACGTAGATGATGCCAAATCTATGGTAGAAAAGATCCTGAAAGACTTGGAAGCGAAAGAAATTGACAAATATATTTTCAGGAGAAAGGAGAAAGCTGTAACTATAGCTGAGAAGTCATCTATTGTAATAGATAGCGAGAGAGAAATCATCAAACAAGCTCTAATCTTCCATCGTCTAGCCAAAGTGGCTATCACCAGTGGTTCTGACGGCAGAGTACCTTTAAGAAATGCACTGACAACTGCGGCTTCCAACAACTTTGGCTGTTGGAGGTGCTATTTGCGAATAATGAAGTGACAAGACATGTTCAATTCAATAAGGCCTGAAGAGTGGGGTTGGTACCTCTCTTCATCGCGGAATATGTATCTTCTCGCTATGAGAGATGCTTCCCCAGCACCAGAAAATCTGCTGAAGATAGTGCGGTGCCAGTGCACCAGCGGGTGAAAGTCTCTCAGATGCATATGCTGTCGGAACGGCTTACCCTGCAGCTTTACCTGTGGGAAGTGTAAAGGAGCAATATGGGTTGACGCTACAGCAGGACAGGATTAGGGTGATAACAAAGACGACTAGGAAGAAGAATTAGCTTTAGGTAGTGCTTTAAAATCAAAAATGGTTCTAAACGAATTAAAAAGTTCTAAATTAAAGAGTTTTAAACGTTCCTTTTTATAACTGATTGATCTGAAGTTTTGACCTTGATTAAAAAATTGGTTTTTAAGAGGTTATACTTATCAACCCCTATTATTATAGGGTCCTCAGACGTAGAAATCAGTTATATAGTTTAAAAAAACCGCTTTTTGGGCTAATATTTGGAAATGCACTACTTTATTTGATATAAAATGATCCCTTATTCGCAGGAATCCGTCAAAAAGTTATCCGTGTACTTTACTTATCCCTCCCCCTCATTCCATGAAGGTGAAAGTTGATACCCTGATACGGAAAACTGGATTTCTGAGGTTTCATTTGCTTGATTGATGTATTTGCTTGATTGATGCTTGATTTGATAGAAAACGACTATTTAACCTCCCAAAAATTTCAAAACAAAAATAAATCGATTCCCTCTCCCTCATTCTCCTCCTTCAAGGGCAAATTCTGGATACTTTTGCAAGAAGGATTCTGGTGAATTTCTTATGTGTAATTAAGCTGATTTTCCTGAACATTTTGGTGAAGAAGAAAAATTTGCTGCAATTTCCCGGAGGTTAAACCATATTTTTACTCATTAAAAAGGGGAAGTGACACGGAAACTTTAAATTCTGTACTGGAGTGAAATAGCTATAAATATTAGGAATCAGATCCATCTGAACAATTTTGCGCTATCAATCCCTTTGAGAATTATAATTTACACACGTCTTAATAGCAAGGTAAAACAAAATACACTATGTGGTGCAAAGATATCGAAACATCGTGCTTAAAATATCTTTGGGATGGCTTAGGGTATCAATTTGAAACTTTCTGGGAGGGTTAGAGGGGCCAAATGGACCTCAAGTTTTAACTAAGGAAGGGAACAAAAGGGGGGGGGGGCTAAAAAAATTCCTACGATCCACCTAAGCGTTTTTGTACTATCCACCTCTATGGGAGCAACAATCTATTCACGGTTAAGTAGCAATTTACATCAAAAGGCTCTATGTGTTGCCAGGTGATTAAAGTAGCGTAACTACTATATCCCGGGAACAACTTTTGGGATCAAGTTAAGACATCCAGGGAGGAGCTCAGTTGGACTACTGGTGAAGCAGAATGGAGACCGGATGAAACCATCGGTACCCAGGCTATGAAAATGGCTATTTTGCATTATCTCAGGATAAGCTTGGAGGGTCAAGTTTAGATTTTCGGTGGGGACTTGGGGACAAAGTTGACGCTAAATTTAGACTTGGGTGAGCGTAGAGAGGGATGCCAAGAAACTTTGTATCCAGGTTATCAAGATGGCATATCTGCAACATCTCATGGACGACAAATTTTTATCGGGATAAAACTTTCGGAGAACTAGGGGAGAAAAGGGGATTCCCTATTTTGTATTTAGGACGAGGGGCGTGGGGACCTAAAACGTATCCGTCCAGCTTGCCTTATAGTTTGCTCTCCAATTAGCTTGAAAATGACATTCATAAGTTTCTTGGTCAAACAGATCCATACACTGAAAGCAAATTTAAACCTGACTTTAGGTGCACCCAGGGTTGTATCCAGGATTTTTTTCGGGGCGAGGGGTACACATTATTTTTTTAAACGCATCGAAAATTTTTAGTATTGACTTTTGTTGGTGTTTTTTATGAGTCGGCCGTTTTTTAGGGGGGTCAAACCCCAACCCCTCCCCCTAGAAACAGCATTGGGTGCATTATTTTTTGAAGCCTGAAAATCGGTCCAACATTTTTTTTCTAACAAGTTTGTATTTTATAGAGTTGTTGACGGGGCAAGTCAGACCTCAAGGGAAACAAAAATGTTTTAAAAACATGTTGTAGCTATATAGGGCATCTGAAACGAGGCCGGCCAATTTTGTTTCCTCACGCTGGCTTAGACTTACTTGGCATGTAGACAGAGACAAAATGATCTTAATGACAACAAATGCCATGGAAGCAAAATGTTGCACTGCTTTTTGACACTCGAAATAAGCTCCAATTCGTCTTTATTCTGACCAGCTAGCAATATACCTGGCAAGTATACTTGGCCAAACGCACCTAAGAAGCAAATAGTATTTCGGAAAAAATGGTTAGTAGCAATTATCGAAGCTCCAAAATGAACCAATCATTTTTTTCTAAGTTTGGAGTGAAGTTTTTGGGCAAAGTCGTATTCCAGGGAGGGGTAAAGAAGTTTGAACCCACGCCCCAAATGTTTATTCAAATCGTAAAAACGTTACAAAAATATATAGAAACACATTTTGATGCATTTTTAAAGTTTTTTGTACCCCCTCCCCCTCCCAAACGAAAATCCTCGATATAGCCCTGCTTTCAAGGTAAGTAAAATATAACATGGGAACTTTAACAAGGACAATCATCGACTACATCGGTGCTTTGTACGAAATATTTCATTTTTTACGCTGATCTGCTTTAAATTCAGGGCATAGAGACCCCTCAACCTAAAGTTTCAGGATCAGATGAAGCTCAATTAAAAAAAAAATAAATAAGTATCACAAAAAATGGATTAACAATTTGTATAAACAAAGTGGATAAACACAATGTATAAACAAAGTGGATTAATTTATGTGTATACTCAAGGGAGTCTACCGAATGAGGGGATCAAAATGGCTTCTACCCCATTGAAGACCAATTTCATTCGCAAAACTACTGTTTTTAAGAATTTTGACCAAGAATTCAATTCCGACATCTAAAACCTTAAGATTTAAGCAAACGAACCAAAAAAAAACTTTACAAATATTCATAAGCTACTGTTAACCAATAGAATAAAACATGTCGATTAAAATGCATGAAAATTAAAATGAAATGTTTTGCAAAAAATATGTTTTTCAAAGAAGAGTAAACCAAAAACGAGGAAACACAAACACATACGATAATCAAACAGTTCGTGGTAACGAACTGTAGTAAGGAGCGACCCGGCTCAATAGTAACCAAAACTCTAAAAATGCAATTTTGATACCAATAGTTACATCAAAAGAATTTAGTTTTAAGCTGATTCTAAATATATAAGTTTCATGAAGTTTAGTTTTACTTATCAAAAGTTATTAGCCTGAGAAAATTTGCCTAATTTTAGAAAATAGGGGGAAATATCCCCTAAAAGTCAGAGTATCTTGACAAAAATCACACCATCAGATTCAACGTATCAGAGAACCCCGCTGTAGAAATTTCAAGCTCCTATCTACAAAAATGTGGAATTTTGTATTTTTCCCAGAAGACAGATCACGGATGAGTTTTTTTTTTTTTTTTTTTTTTTTTTTCCAGGGGTGATCGTATCGACCCAGTGGTCCTAGAATGTCACAAAAGAGCTCATTCTAACAGAAATTAAAAGTTCTAGTAACCTTTTTAAGTGACCAAAAAAATTGAAGGGCACCTAGGCCCCCAAGAACACTGTTTTTCCAAGAACACTGGACCAAAATTTTGAGATAGCCATTTTGTTCAGCATAGTCGAAGAACCTAATAATTATGTCTTTAGGGAAAACTTGTACCCCCCTGGGAGGGGCTGCAAGGTACAAACTTTGACCATTGTTTACATATAGTAACGGTTATCGGGACGTGTTCAGACGTTTTCAGGGGGATTTCTTCACGTTGAAAGTGGTTCTGGGGAGGAGTTTACGTGGGAGGATCTTTCCATGGAGGAATTTATTACGAGGGAAGAAAATTTCCATGAAGGAGCCCAGGATTTTCTAGCATTATTTATAAAAAACAATGAGAAAAAAAAGGTTTTTCAGGTGGAAGTAAGGAGCAGCATTAGAATCTAAAACGAACAGAAACTATTACGTATATAAGGGGGTTGGTCTCCTCCACAATACCTCACTCTTTACGTTAAAGTATCTTTTAGTCCTTTTTTTTATCAAAATCGTCCGATCAAAACTACGAGAAAGCCGTTTAGCCAAAAAAAAAAATTACATGCAAATTTCATTTTAATTATTCTTGTGAGGTGAGCCAAAATCAAAACATGTATTAATTAAAAACCGTTCAGAAATTAAATAAAAAAAAACAAGTTTTTTTTTAACTGCAAGTAAGGAGCGACATTGAAACTTAAAACGAGCAGAAATTATTCCGTATATGAAAGGGGTCGTCCCCTCCTCAACGCCTCGCTCTTTACGCTAGAGTTTTTTATTGTTTTATAAAGAAAGTTCTGAGAAAGAGTCAAACTTTAGCATAAAGAGCGAGACGTTGAGGACGGGACGACCCCTTTCATATACTGAATAATTTCTGTTGTTTTTAAGTTTTAATGTCGCTCCTTACTTGCAGTTAAAAAATTTGTTTTTTTTTGTTTTTTTTTATTCTAACTTAAAACGAACAGAAACTACTATAAATAATAAATAAACCCTAAGACGCACAAAAATCAAAATGAATAATCAGATAAAATATAAAGACAACAAATAAGCCATAAATGAATTCTAAAACGAACAACAATAAAACTAATTAATCGAGTTAATTTTAAAACGAACAAAATTTACAGTAATTAGGAGTAGTGCCCCCTCAACTTTCTAAAGATCGAAACAACTTTGGCGAAGAGTAAAGCTCATTTCAAATGATTTGTTTTTATATTTGGTTCACACTTTACTTGGGATAAATCATATCATTAAACAAAAGCCAGTGAAATAAAATTACTTATACATGATTTTGTTTTATTAGCTTTTATCTATTTTAAATACAATTTTTCGGGGGAAACGATGTTTTCCACTCAGATTCAAAATACTCACTTGTAAGGACATTATTTTCATCATATTAAATAAAAAAAAAAAACAAGTTTTTTTTAACTGGAAGTAAGGAGCGACATTAAAACTTAAAACACACAGAAATTACTTCGTATATGAAAGAGGCTGCTACCTCATCAACGCCCCGTTCTTTACGCTAAAGTTTGACTCTTTCTCTCAATTCTTCTTTTTAAAACAGTAAAAATTTTAGCGTAAAGAGCGGGGCGTTGATGAGGTAGCAGCCTCTTTCATATACGAAGTAATTTCTGTGCGTTTTAAGTTTTAATGTCGCTCCTTACTTCCAGTTAAAAAAAACTTGTTTTTTTTTATTTAATTTCTGAACGTTTTTGAATCAATGCATGTTTTGATTTTGGCTCTCCGCAGAGGAATAATCAAAACGAAATTTGCATATTTTTCTTTTTTTTTGCTAAATAGCTTTCTCGTAATTTTGATCGAATGAGTTTAAGAAAAAAAGAGCGGGGGACGAAGCCTAGTTGCCCTCCAATTTTTTGGTTAATTAAAAAAGCAACTAGAACTTTTAATTTTTTACGAATATTTTTATTGGTAAAAGATTTACGTAACTTATAAATTAGCTTACGTAAAGAACTTTTGTATTCTCATATTTTTATTACATATATGAGGGGATTCGCCCCATCGTCAGTACCTCGCTCTTTACACTAAAGCTTAAATTTTATCCCAATTCATTAAGAATGACCCCTGAATCACAAAAGCCGTAGAATAAATAGTTGAAATTACTAAAAATACTTTAGCGTAAAGAGCAAGGTATTAGAAGGAGGTGAGCCCCTCATATGGGTAATAATTTCTGTTTGTTTTAAGTTTTATTGCTGTTCCTTACTTCCAGCTGAAAAAGCTTTTTCACATTTATTTTTTAATTGTTTTTTTTTTTTAATAATGCTAGTAAATCCTGCTCTCCCTTCATGGAAATTTTCTTCTCCCATGACAAATTCTCGATGGAAAGTTCCCCCAGCATATCCCTCTCTTCTCAACCCCTCTCCCCAACCAAAAAAATCCTCCTAAAAACGCCTGTATACTTCCCAATAACCATTACTATATGTAAGCACAGGTCAAAGTTTGTAACTTGTTGCCCCTCCCACGGGGACTGTGGGGGAGTAATTCGTCCACAAAGACATAGTTATAAGGTTTTTCGACTACACTGAATAAAATGGCTATCTGATCCGTTGACTTTGGGAAAATAATTAGCGTGGGAGGGGGCCTAGGCGCCCTCCAATTTTTTGGGTCACTTAAAAAGGGCACTAGAACTTTTCATTTCCGTTAGAATGAGCCCTCTTGCAAAACTCTAGGACAACTGGGTCGATACGATCACCCCTGGGAAAAAAAAAATAAAAAATAAAAAATAAACACGCATCCGTGATCTGCCTTGTGGCAAAAAATGCAAAATTCCACATTTTTGTAGATAGGAGCTCGAAACTTCTACAGTAGGGTTCTCTGATACGCTGAATATGATGGTGTGATTTTCGTTAAGATTCCATGACTTTTAGGGGGTGTTTCCTCCTATTTTCTAAAATAACGCAAATTTTCTCAGGCTCTTAACTTTTGATGGGTAAGACAAAACTTGATGAAACTTATATATTTAAAACCAGCATTAAAATGCGATTCTTTTGATGTAGCTTTTGGTATCAAAATTCCATTTTTTAGAGTTTTGGTTACTATTGAGCCGGATCGCTCCTTACTACAGTTCGTTACCTTCCGTTCCTTGCATTTCCTTTAATTAGGGTAAATTAACCAAATTTAGAAAAGGCACGGTTCTTATTTTTTCCGGAGCCAAAGAAAAATGTGCTTGGCTTGCAAAAATATGTCACAAAAATAAACCAATGGAACTAAAGCAAACTTTTTAAAAAGATAGTTTTTAACAGCCATTTCTATTTTCATCTTTGTTTACACCTTTCCTGGAACAGATCAGGAAAAACTCCAAGGAAAGTTCCCATTAATATCTGTCACAATAGTTACAACTAGAACCCGGAAAACGTATAAGCGAAGTAAATAGACCATAGCTTTTGCAATTTTAAGAATCAATTATCAAATGCAGTCATTTTGAAGTCACTATAAATTTCAACTATGAATTTCAGAGAAACCAATTGGAGATCAATAAATCACATTCCCCACAGAGCTAAGGAAAGAATGAAGATAAAACTGCGGGGGTTAGATCAATAAAATGACCATAATATGGAATAATGATGAAAGCGACTTATGAAAATAAACTTCAGCCGCCTCTACCTGCTGTTACTAAAATGCGACGAACATTGAACAAAAGTTTTACATGTATGGGGCGGAGTACGATTAGTGCAACACATTAAAAAGGGAAAAAACTATTACCCCCCATAGGTTAGATACATCAAGATACATTATATCAATAAAAATGCCATCTTTTGTCTACGAAGCGTTATTAAATACAGTAAATTTGAGCCCTGGAAGATTTGGTCAAAATATGGACATCCATTAGTATGATAATATGAAAAAGAAGACATTGTGTGGAATGAAGTCTTTTTCGAAAGAAGTGATTACAATAATAAAAAGTAAGCTTCGGCCATGTGACTTAGCCTTCCTCATTAACCTCACCCCATATTGGCCTTTCTCTGTGAAATAGAAGAGAGAGAAAATGAAGAAACCAGACAAGAACCTATCTCGTACAAGAGTACCAATTCACAAGATGGAAGGCGTGGGAGCAAAATGTATTTTTGAGAATCTGGGGGCAATTTAGCATCTGTTTTTTCAATGTAGATACAAAAAAATATTTTTAGTAATAACAGACAAAAACAATCAGAACAAAGGGGGATAGGCAAAAACTAGAATGGGTGGGAAGAATTATGTTACCCCCACATCTGGTGTGTCTGATACCACGATCATAAATTTTCAGAATGGAAAACAAAAATAAACTAAAACTAAAAAATTAGAGAGCATTGGCTGCATTACTGCGTAAAAGTTCAGCTAAGACTCACAAAAAAAGGTTATTAATGCTAGCTACAATGATTTACTTTGATTTAAAATTTAAGTAACTACTGAACTGCCTCTTTTTTGGCACCTTACATCGTATTGCTTCAATATAAAATTTAGAATTTTTTTATTGATTTTACAGAACTGTTAAGCTGCTTAATATTATCCTTTGTTAAAAATATTATAGATCTTTTTAGAATTGTCTGCTTTTGATTCATTTATATTTTATTAAACTGTTATTATTGAACTCTTGCACTTGAGTTTCGTTATATTTTCTAAAATATTACAGTTCAAAATAGGGATGAAACCTTTTAATAGACAGTGACTCAAATATAAAATTTTAACTGAATATTTCGGACACATATACAGTGAACTGCTGATGAGTTTTACTGCTGATTATGGACACTGTATATGTATATGTCAGTTGCTATCCGCCATTCATAGTGAAGACACCTAAACTCGTTTAATCAGTGTTATAATTTGTTCGTGTCATACCGAATGCAGGAAATTGATCCGGATTAGCCTGCTGCAAACCTAATTTGGATAATATCTGGCACTATTTGAAGCTGTGGGGTCGTAAAAAAGCCCCCCTTGCGTGTAAGTCTTTGTCTCAAGTTAATTAGAGTTACTAATTAGTAGTTTACGATGTCGTCTTAGAAAATCAGAGATGTTGTGGTTGCTAAGTTTCAGGGTTATCCCTTGTGGCCAGTTAAAATTATTGGTGAAGTCAAGCAAGCGTCAGGTCCAGCAAAATTCACCGTTTTCTGCTACGGGTCGCAAGATTTTCAAACAGTTTCTACCCAAAGCCTCCGCGAAGTCAAATTAAAGAGAACAGAGGCACTACGAAAAACTACAAACAGGCCAAGCATGCTTTCTATGAAATGGACAATGATCCAGAAATCTACCAGCCATACTTGGAAAAATATCGTGCTAAGCACAAGGGCACTGTTTCTAACAGCACCGATCAACCAGGAGATCTTTCGAAAAATCCTCCGTCAAATCTAAGCCCGGATATAGGCAACCAATCTTCTGGCCTGAGCATTAGACTAACTCAGACCCAACAAGAATTGGAAGCTGTAAAAGCGAATCTTAGGGAAGAAATCTCACGCAAAGTTTCTGATCGCATTAACAATCAACTCCCGCCCTCAACTAAAATCGCTAAAAAAAACAGCTTCATGATCATCGAAGAGCGGGTGAAAAAGATCGAGAATAGACTTGACGGTATTAAGCAGGAAGATAGGCTAGATTCGCTTATTTTCAGTGGTGTCAAACAAGCTCCGGGTGCTGATGTAAAATCATGTATTAAAAGTATTATCTCGGACAAGATGGGCGTACAGGTTACTGTTTCAGAATTAACTAAAGTGTATAGATTACCCTTCCAGCGAATCCTACGAGGCCTGATGTGATTGCCCCGGTACTGCCCGGTACTCGTATTAAGATGTGGCTAGAAAGGTGTTTGCTGCCAAGCGCAAACTGGCCAAATCTGGTGTATTCGTGTCAGAAAGTTTAACGAAGAAGCGACGAGAAATACTGCAACTAGCTCGTGATAGGTTAGGTAGCCACAACGTATGGTCCGATTAGGGCCGTATTTTTGCTCGATCTGGAACTGACACTCGGCCATGCCGACTGTAGAGTCGTAACGAAATCTAACCTGAATATTGTTTTTTTTTCGTTACAATAGTTACAAATGTGTACTTTAGTATTTAGATTCTTTCGTAGTCATAGTTCTTTAATAGAAAGTAGAATGTCTTTTTTTATAAATGTTTTTGCGATTACTAAGGTTAGAAAATGATCGTTTTTCGTTAGATAATATTTTGTCGAGTGATGTTGGTAGCCGGTCGGAATTTTCGGATAAACAGCCTGCAAGGCTTAGTAAATATGTTGCAGTAGATGATGTGAGTGCACCCGTTATGCTATCCGGATTCCGGATTCTCCACTGGCATTGTCATTTAACTACTTCACATGAAGATGTAGTTGATTTAATTAATAAGCTTGACAGTGAGGTGCAAGTGATAGGTATTTGTGAATCATTTATTAGTGAACAGTGTTCTGCTTCGTTATTTAATCTTCCAGGTTACGCACTTATTTCCAAGAACTGGTCAGCGATGGTCAGCGAACTGGTCATTTATAATCAAGGATGATGTAAATTTTAAAGCTAGGGAAGATTTGTCCTTATGGATTGAAGGTAAGATTAAAACTTTTGCTGTCACAAGTAATAATAATCAACTTATTATTTCATCGTTGTATAGACCCTCTAGTGCTAGCCCGGATTTTTTCCTAGAGGAATTCGAAATTTTAATATCTGAAATAATTCGAAATTTTGATAAAATGGTAATCATGGGTGACTTTAATTTTGATTTATCAGATCTTCAAACCAAAAATTTGGATTTCCTTAATGTCATGCTTTCATTTGGTCTTTCCCCGTTGAATTCTATCCTATACCGATTAACGGACCATTCTGCAACTTTGATTGATAATGTTTTCGTCAGCGAAGTTATGGTGGACGATAGCACGTGTGACGTATTAACCCATTCTGGTTCGGACCACTTACCACTTCTTTGTTCGTTGCAGAAGTTATCAGATTGTAAAATTAAAAGAAAAAAATAAGATTCTTCGTCGTGACATGAAACAAGTTAATCTGGCTAAATTTAAAAATGAAGTTAGTTCGTTGGATTGGGAGGTGGTTTACAATGAAAAGGTTGATGCTTCAAAAGCTTATATTTTTTCAGATATTGAGCCCATCCAATTGAAAGCAATTGAAAAATTGCCATTGACATACCAACATCAGCAATTGAAAAATTGCCCATTGAAATAAATTAATTGCAAGAAAGTTAAAACAAGAAAACCGTGAATTAATGATGAAATTTTGAGTTTAATAAGCCAAAGAAATAAATTGTATTGTCAATATCTATATAATCCATCTGAAGTGATTTTAAATGAGTTTAAAGAGTCAAGAAATTATGTAAATAATTCAAAAAGAAATGCAAAGAATGAGTATTATTTAAACCGTTTGAAGAGTAAGGAAGGTAATATAAAAGATATTTGGGGAATTGTCCGTGAAGTGACAGGATGTGAAAAAAAAGATACGAGTATAACCGATTTAAAAACTAATAATAGAATTATTCATGATAAATTGGAAATACCAAATTACATGGGTGATTATTTTTCGAATATTGGTGGCGTTATACAGAATGAAGTGTCTAGAGGGGGTGGTGCCGTCAATATTAACACACATCCTTTAAGCATGCAGGATGGGTTTGAATTTATACCGTGTACTGTTGAAGAAGTTGAAAAAAATTATTTGTAGCCTTAAATCAAATTCTTCTGGTGTAGATGGATTGAACCTAAAGGCTTTTAATTTTGTGTCGATGTATCTTTTGCTGGCACTAGTTTATATTATTAATCTCTCAATGGTTAAAGGAAATTTCCCGTCGGAACTGAAAGTCTAAAATCATACCATTACATAAAGGGCGGGACCCGTCGGACCCCTGTAACTGGCGACCAATTTCTATTTTACCTCTATTTAGTAAAATCAATGAAAAAGTTATTTATAAGCGATTGTATGATTTTTTGGATTCGAAGAAAATATTGTACAATGGACAGTTTGGTTCCAGAAGTAAACATTCCACTAGTCATGCACTACACCATCTTTTAATTTTTGTTGATAATGCGCTTGGAATAATATGGTTCCTTTAACTGTTTTTGTAGATTTCCGTAAGGCTTTTG
This sequence comes from Artemia franciscana, assembly GCF_032884065.1. Taxonomy (NCBI): domain Eukaryota; kingdom Metazoa; phylum Arthropoda; class Branchiopoda; order Anostraca; family Artemiidae; genus Artemia; species Artemia franciscana. The sequence continues at coordinate 6,115,655 of NC_088865.1, forward strand.
ACACTCTTGATTTTAATACTCTTCTAAGTAGACTAAGTGGGCTTGGGTTAGGCAGTACTTGTGTAAAGTGGTTTTCATTGTACTTGCATGGCCGGACTATCAAAGTTGCTTTGTCGGATATATTAAGCAGAGAGTTCGGTGTTAAGTGTGGAGTGCCTCAAGGTTCCGTGCTGGGACCTTTACTTTATCTCATTTATGTTAATTCGTTGGCTTCACATGTTAGAGTTAAGGCGCAGACCTCTTTTGCGGACAACACTGCGATAACAGTAATTAGTAGTTGTTTTGTACAGGTTGTACATAAGGCTAATGTAGCACTTGAACGTTTGCGCTGTTCTACAGTAGGTAGTTCCCTAGCAGTTAACACATCTATTACAATATATTCAGTAGAACAGGTAGGCTACTTAATGATAATCATAACATTTTTTTTACATTTACCCATTAAACAAGTTTTTGGAATTAGGTATTTGGGGTTTTATTTAGATAATAATATTATTTGGGAAAAGCATTGTAGTGTTATTGGTGCAAAAATGGCAAGGGGTCTAGGAATTCTGAGACGTGTAAAAAAAGCATTTCCCTTCAAGATTTTAAAAATCGTTTATTTTCCCCTTGTTTATCCTTCTATAGATTACGGTTGTGTTCAATGGACCAGCAATTTTTTTCTAATTATAAAAGGATCTAGATTTTGCAAAATAAATGCATTTGGTTGATTGTGGACATAAAAGAGCAGGTTGAGTCCAAAGCTATTGCTAGCTTTTCCAGGTGTAATGTTTTAAATCTTGGTCAGGTTTGTGACTACCAGGCATCAATTTTTGTGTTCCAGAGCATGAAACATATAAGCCCTGAGTATTTTCATGATTATTTTTCCATGAATTAGGAGCACCATAATTATGATGCAAGAAATTCACAACTTTTAAGCCATGAAAAAATAAGAACAGTCAAATAAGACGTGTAAAAAAAGCATTTCCCTTCAAGATTTTAAAAATCGTTTATTTTCCCCTTGTTTATCCTTATATAGATTACGGTTGTGTTCAATGGACCAGCAATTTTTTTCTAATTATAAAAGGATCCAGATTTTGCAAAATAAATGCATTTGGTTGATTGTGGACATAAAAGAGCAGGTTGAGTCCAAAACTATTGCTAGCTTTTCCAGGTGTAATGTTTTAAATCTTGGTAGACTACCAGGCATCAATTTTTGTGTTCCAGAGCATGAAACATACAAGCCCTGAGTATTTTCATGATTATTTTTCCATGAATTAGGAGCACCATAATTATGATACAAGAAATTCACAACTTTTAAGCCATGAAAAAATAAGAACAGTCAGATCATCATTTGTGGTTCATAATCTGGGGCCTTCTGTTTGGAATAGTCTGCCGGCTAGCATCAGGGACTCTGTCGCTTTATACTAGTTTAAAAATAAACTGAAAACATTTTATTTAACTAATAGATTTTGAAGGGCGGGAGGTTTTCGATGTCTTTTTTGCAATTTTCCTGGGGTGGGGTGGGGGCTGAAACCGGTAAATAATATTTAGTAGGATTATTTTGTTGTATTTTGTTCTTGTGTATGTGTTGTTGTTTTTTATATAAGATAGGCTAGGTGAATAATCATGAGATGTTATGTTTAGATATTTATTTATAAGATATAAATCATAATATGAATTTGCAGCACAAGTCCTTAGGACTTTTTTTTGCTGCAATAGTTTAAAAGTGTTGTCATTTTTATTTATGTTTATATTGTGGATAAAAATAAAACCTACCTACCTAACTACCACCAATCTCTATTGATTGCTAAGAAAGGGACTAAAAATTTCAGTTTTCTCAAATGAGCCCTCTCATGATATTATAGGATAATTAGTTGGATATGATTATCTCTAGGAAAAAATAAATACAAATCTGGTGACTTTCCTTCTAAAAAAAATTGAAACCTCTATGCTATAGTTCTTGGACATTTTGAATTTGATGGTGTAATTTTCATCAAGGTCACTAACCTCTCCTCTCATCAATACCCCTCTCTTCACGCAAAGCTTTTTTGTGCTTTTAAAATATCGCCCTGACTTTGATTAAGAGGCCCCTGTGTTTCAGGATTTATTCTTAAGAGCATGTGACACAAGGAGGGAGTTTTAGCGTAAAGAGCCGGTTATTGAGGTGGTTACAGCCCCCCCGCATATAAGGAATAATTTCTGTTCGTTCTATGTTCTAATGTTGCTCCTAACCATCAGTAGAAAAATATGTTTTTCTCATTTAATTTCTTACCGTTTTAGAAAAAATCTCAGGGAATCAACCTACTCTCTCGTGAAAACCCCCTATACAAAAGTTTCCCCGTGGAAATTTCTTCCTATTTAAAATCCCTCTCTGCAGGAAATTAGACCAGGAAACTCCTATCCTCACAGAAAGTTTCTTGCTAATGATTCCACCTGTAAAGATACCTCCTTAGTATATTTTCACTTAAAGAAAAATTTATTATATTTTTAGTTTCTGTTTGTTCTTTAGGTAATTGTGGAATTCCCCTTATGTTGAAAATTCCCCAGAAATATCACCCCCTCCCCTCAATGGAAAGTTTCTGCCAAGGAAAATTTTCCTATGGAGCATTTTCCTAGTGATCACTCCTCTGTGGAAAATCCCCCCTCCGTGGAAAATCCCTCCACGCAAATATGCCACAAAGAATTTCGACTCAGCGGAAAATTTCCCCCGGAAGATATCCACATATGAAATAAAGTTGTCGACGACAAAGTAAGACAAATAAAACAAATTTTACTTATGAATTCTGGCAAATTCCCCACTTTCCAATAACAAACTGGCATAATTGGAAAATGTCTGTATACTCCCTAATAACAAATACTATATGTAAATAATAGAAAGTCACTTAACGTCCAGACCTTCCTCCAGGGGTTGTGAGGCTTAATGTCATCCCCAAGGGTATAGTTATTGGACTTTCCAACAATGCTTAACAAAATAGCTATCCAAAAATTTTGGTTGAATGACCTTGGGGAAAAGGGCGTGGGAGGTTGACTAGTTCCCCTCCAATATTTTGATTAGTTCAAATAAGCCTCCCGTATATCATCAGACCATTAGCTCGGTACGATCACCTCTTGGAAGGACAAAGAAAAAAAAACATGAATCTCTAACCTTTCTTCTGGCAAGAAAAAAAAGCTGAAATCCACATTTTTACAGATGGTAACTTGAAACCTCTAAGTTGGGTTCTACGATATACTGAATCTAATTTTCATTAAAATTGCTTGACTTTTGGGGGATGTTTTCTCCTTATTTCGAAAATCAGGCAGATTTTCTTAGGCTCTTAGCTTTTGGTGGGTAACATTCAACTTAATGAATTTTATATATTTAGAATCAGCATAAAGAGCCAATTCAAATTCTGCTTTATGAGTTTCAGTCCCTATTGGGCCGACTTGCTCCTTACTTGAAGTCTTTTTCCACGAACTATTTGTAAAGATCTTTTTCTGTAAATTTTTAATTGAATTTTTTCCCTTATTCAGTGTCAGAGTCTTATTTTTGATTAATATCACAAATATATTTCCAGGTTTCAGGTTTTCTTTTTATGAATTAAAATGCTAATAACAAAAATGATAATAAATGAATTAGTTGTGAATTATGATGTAACTGATACATTTGATTGACTTCAGCATAATTATTCCATAAATTTTAAATGTTGAATTTAAAATCATAGTTTAGGGTAATTTTTGAGCTAACCTTTTGATTTTACAACAGTTTCTCAATTGCATACGAGAAAACATCCTCTTGCGACAAAGTTCATAACATTACATATAAATAAAAATAGAGCAAGAGAATAAATATATATCAGAGACGTTACTCAGCTCTCTTTATTTTTCATTCTTAAAACTCTTCTATTTGTGATTTTGACGTGAGCGTATGCCTGGTTTGGCGCAGAAAAGAAAAATTTTATAACCTGGATGCACATAATAACATTTGACTAAATTTAGCGTCTCCTCAAAATTCAGTAAAAGTTTCAACTCAATACCGATAGCCCTGCTTGATATATTTCACATATACCATTTTCACGACCTGGATACATGTAGTGTCGTTTGATTTCACTCAACTTCCCCCTCAACATTCTCTGAAAGTCTCAGTTTAAAACCCTTAGTCGTTCCTGAGAAGTTTCATCTTAATTCTCTTGGTCGTCCCTTAGGTATTGTAGATACACCACTTTGAATTGAACTGAATTGAGTTGAATTTATTTATTTATAACCCGTTATAATACACATGAAAAACGGAGCATAATGTGAATAAAAGAAAGGAGGAAAAAGAAAATGACCTAAAAAACTAAACAACACTTCACCTTAATTAAAAACAATTGAAACATACAAAAGCAAAACATTCATTGTATCAAAATAGCGCTCCATGGGTGCCGACCAATTCTACTATTATAAGCTTCTATGCTTTTTCTGATAGAAGCATTCGGGTCTATGATGCCGTATCTTTTAATGACCCAGGAGTTGCTTGACCATGGTGGAAGGGCAAGCAGGTATTTGGCATACCGGAAATAGATTCGCCGAAGCTCCTTCGTCTCAGTTACCGTAAACGCACGCCAAAAAGGTGCAAGGCATAGGAAATTCGGGAGTGCAGAAGCATTGTAAAGTTTAGCTAGTAGTTTGCGGTTGAGTCGAAGTTTGTTTGCTACCAAGCTTCCGTATGCAGTTGCTGTTCGACGCTTTAAGAGTGTCACCGATAGGAAGCCCTAAATATTTCATTTGTGATTTTGGGAAAACTGGCGCGCCGTCGAGATTAGTAGTAAATCCTGCTCGAGTTCCACCCCAGCTGAACAGAACCACGTCCGATTTTTCTCTATTGAATGTAAGGTTAATCTTAGCAAATTCTTTACTTAAAATAGCAAAATTTCTTTCGATCGACTGGGGTTAAAAATATCATCTGCATAAGCGATAAGCGACACATCAATCCTTTTTAAAAACACCAAGGAACTGCACTGGATTGGGCGTTCGGGATACAGTTATAGAAGACAACTGGAGAGGTAAGGGCACCCTGTCTGAAGCCTCGATGGAATGGAATAACAAAACGTGTTACAGTCCCATCAGGTAGCCTGATTACAACAGCAAGATGGTTATACATATCAAACAGATAGTGGTAACGAACTGTAGTAAGGAGCGACCCGGCTCAATAGTAAACAAAACTCTAAAAATATGGAATTTTGATACCAATAGTTACATCAAAAGAATCGCATTTTAATGCTGAATTCAAATATATAAGTTTCATCAAGATTAGTTTTACCTATCAAAAGTTACAAGCCTGGGAAATTTTGCCTCATTTTCGAAAATAGGGGGAAACACCCCCAAAAGGTCATACAATCTTAACGAAAAATTCAAGCTCCTATCTATAAAGATGTGGAATTTCGCATATTTTGCCAGAATGCAGATCACGGTTGCGTGTTTATTTGTTTGTTTATTCCCCAGGGGTGATCGTATCGACCCAGTGGTCCTAGAATCTTGCAAGAGGGCTCGTTCTAACGGAAATGAAAAGTTCTAGTGCCCTTTTTAAGTGACCCAAAAATTGGAGGGCACCTAGGCCCCCTCCCACGCCAATTATTTTCCCAAGGTCACCGGATAAAAATTCTGAGATAGCCATTTTATTTACCGTAGTGGAAAAACCTTATAACTATGTCTTTGGGGGCGACTTACTCCTCCACAGTCCCCGTGGGAGGGGCTACATGTTACAAACTTTGACCAGTGCTTACATATAGCAATGGTTATTTGGAAGTGTATAGAGGTTTTCAGGGGGATTTTTGGTTGGGGTGGGATTGAGAAGAGGGAGATATGTTGCGGGATCTTTCCTTGGAGGAATTTGTCGTGGGGGAAGAAAATTTTCATGAACGGAGCGCAGAATTTTCTAGCATTATTTAAAAAAAAAATGAAAAATTAAATATGAAAAAGTTTTTTCAACTGAAAGTAAGGAGAAGCATTAAAACTTAAAACGAACAGAAATTATAACGCATATGATGGGCTCAACTCCTCCTAATACCCCGCTCTTTACGCTAAAGTATTTTTAGTAATTTCAACTATTTATTCTACGACTTTTGTGATTCATGGGGTCATTCTTAAGGAATTGGGTCACAATTTAAGCTTTAGTGTAAAGAGCGAGGTACTGACAAGGGGGTGAACCCCCTCATATACGTAATAAAACATGAGAATACAAAAGTTCGTTACGTAAGGTAATTTGTAAGTTACGTATATCTTTTACTAATAAAAACATTCGCAAAAAACTAAAGTTCTAGTTGCCTTTTTAAGTAACCAAGAAATCGCGGGGCAACTAGGCCTCCTCTCCCGCTCTTTTTTTCTCAAAATCATTCGATCAAAACTTTGAGAAAGCCATTTAGCCAAAAAAAAATTAATATCCAAGTTTTGTTTTAATTATTCATCTGCGGAGAGCCAAAATCAAAACATGCATTGATTCAAAAACTTTCAAAAAATAAATAAAAAAACAAGTTTTTTTTAACTGAAAGTAAGGAGCGACATTAAAACTTAAAACGAACAGAAATTACTTCCTATATGAAAGTTTGACTCTTTCAACTCTACTTTTTAAAACAGCAAAAAACTTTTAGCGTAAAGAGCGGGGCGTTGAGGAGGAAGCAGCCCCTTTCATATACGAAGTAATTTCTATTCGTTTTAAGTTTTAATGTCGCCCCTAACTTTCAGTTAAAAATTTTTTTTTTTTTATTTAATCATACAAAGCACGAATGGCAGACGTGTCAACTCCGCGTTTATATAGCTCAAGGAGAATTTGTGCGTTAATCAGTGAATCGTGAATCAGCATGGCTTACATCATGACTCCCTAGGACGAGCGAATCACCAGACCTATCAACATCTATAAGCATTGACGATAGTGCAGTAAGCGCGTGGGCACACCCTAGGCCTTTTTGCAAGCCCAACTGATATGGCGGCATGTAGCATTTATCTGTAAGTTCTGGCATTATGAGTGTTTCAAAAATCTTGCAGAAACTAGTAGCAACTGTAATAGGGCGATATGAAGAACACTTATTCAGCGATTTATTCTTTTTTGGAACAGGATTAAGATGACCAGAAGAGAACGAGGTCGGGACTATTCCAATTGTGAACACCATTTGGAATATGAGATAAAGGTGACATAATAGTAGGGGACTTCCAAGAAGAAGGTGTTTAGCACAAATACTTGTATTATCTGTACCCTTCAGAAAAGGTTTCTTTATTTTATTTTCCGCGGAATTCTAATATCAGACAGTGAAACAATAAACGTGGGTGCAGCCTTTTTTGACAGTATCCGATTGAGATCATATTTAAGGGGATATTCTACTTTGGAATCAGGTTCTGAAAACTCTTTCAAAAAATGCTGTTGCCAGGCCTCAGCAGATATATGAGCTGACGGAGCGTTTCTTCTGCTCTGTTTGCGGGTCAAACTTTCCACAGATGCGTCGGATTACCCATTATCTTTTTCTTAAATCAGAACTAATAGCGGCTCTATGTTTTTGTAGTTCTTTGGAATAGTGGCGCTTTGTGGAAATCCGTGTTTGGTTCACTATGCCGTTCTTGGGTTTCCCACATTCTATCCATATGCCTAGCCAAAATTTGGCCTTCTGGCAGGCTTCAACAAGGGACAATCTAATACACATAGTATGCTTTGATTTATTTTATTAGTCTCCTTAATATCCCGTGGAAGTTTCAATATAATACCCTTAGCTGTTATACCCAAAGATATCGCAAGATACAGCATATTGACAACTTAGATGTGCATAGTGATTTTTTGATTTAGTTCAATATCCCCTTCAATATTCTTTGAAAGTCTGGACCAAATACCCTTAGCTCTTCCTAGATGTCCGTTCTTTTGACAAACAGAATTCACATGGCATATTTTGATTTAGTTGAATATCCTTCTCAACAGTCTCTGAAGGTTTCAACTTAATATCCATAACTATCCCTAAGGTACTGCAGATACGCCCTTTTGACAGCTGGGACGCACATAGCGTCTTTTGATTTATTTCAACCTCCCCTCAGCATTCTCAGATAGTTCCAAGTTAGTTCCCTTAGCTGTTCCTGAGATATTAAAAATTTGTCATTTTGATAACCAACATACTTCAGCCATCCTTTGATTTAATTCAACGGCTCCAACGTTATTCCCATCAAAGTTTTGACAGAAGTCCTTTTAGTCGTTCCTGACATATTGTAAATACACTTTTTTTGACAATCTGGATAGACATAGTACCTTTTGAGTTAGTTCCACGTCCCCTTTACATTCTCTGAAAGCTTCAACTTAATATTCTTAACAGTACTTAAGATATTGGGGATACACTATTTTGAAAACTAGGGAGCACGGAGTGCCTTTTTTTAGATATTGTAGATACACCTTTTTAACAACGGGGCTGCAAAAGTCTTTAGATTCCCTGAAAGTATGAACATAATACTCTCAGCTATTCCTGCAACACTGAAGATACCACCTTATTCACAACTGTTTTGGCAGCTCTTTTGGCAACCTGGATGCACATAGTTACTTTTGATTTTGTTTGATATCCACCCGGAATACTCGCTATAAGTTTTAACTTACCACCGAAATCTATTGGTTATTACCGAAATATTACAGATAAACCCTTTGATAACCTGGAAGCACATAATATAGTCTAACTTAGTTTAATATTCCCCTCAACATTCCCTGAAAGTTTCATCTTAAAAACTTTAGCCGTTGTTGATACATTGCAAAAGTCCTTGTTCCATTATAAAACATGTATTTAAACAACTTTCAATTTATATTATTAATGGTCCTTACCTCAGGGTCCGTAGGGGTCATGTCATCTACGGAAGCATATTTAATGGAACTTCCAGCTATTTTAAACAAAATTACCATCCCGAAAGGTTGATCAAATGTATTTGGAGGGTACTTGGGGTTGATTAGGAAAGATGGACAATGGAGAAAGCTGATTGCCCTCTGAGCACTTTTGAATTCTAAAAAATCTAATAGAACTGTCAGTTTTCCATCGAACGAGCTCTCCTACAAAGTTTCCAGAACCAACTCTTCCATTTGAAGTGACTCTGAGAAGGAGGGAGATATAATCAAAAATACATTGAAGACTTGTGTTTCTTTATTACAGGCAACACTAGAGTGCTGGCCCTGATTAGTACAACAATGGGGGAAAACCAAACATCAAGCATTGCTAGCTCAGGCGGTATAAAGCATTTAAATCCCCGATCTTGTGGGTCATGGTTTAAGCCCAAGAAAACACTTTATATTCAAAATAGATTCCTTTTTTGGATTAAAGTTACATTTGTCGAAATAAAATCGATATTGCATAAAATCGAACTATATCTTGCATGCAGAGAGATAAAGAGTTCATTTCAATGAAGGGGGATATTTTACCATTGTAACAGACTATTCCTAAAGTTGTGGTGTTGGCAAATCTACCATGTTTAGTCTCAGGGGTAAGGGCCTGAGTTGAAATTATCAAAGTTGAAACTTAACTGAGCTAATAGACTCAGGGACCCTAAGCTACAAGGGTCTCAAGTTACAAAATAAGTCGTCATAGAGGAAGAATTGGAGAATGTCTCTAAATGAATATCAATACAATGAAGTTTTATTCTGTATGTATGGACTCTTTCTATAATTTTTTTAATTTATTTATTCATTTCTAGTAAAATAACAACAAAAGGATTTGCAGATTATAGAGGAAATAGGGAACATGTTTCAAAACTTCTCTATGAATTCAGACTTTTTAGCAGATTCCGCCATTTCAAGTACTCTTGCCATTTTTTTTTTAACCATGAGTCATTTCCATGTAACCAGTATCTGATCCACTATCTGTTAGGAATAAGTTTAAAAAAATCTAGCTGTAGTCTCCAAGAACTGCACTACATCGCAAAATTATAAATTGTAAAACATAGAAATTAAAACAATTAAAACATAGAAATAAATCCGTGGAATATGGAGGAAATATATTTATGGAACTTGGAGGAGATATATTTAAAAATTTTAAGATTGTAAACTTTCTAGAAACTTTCTGCCATTTAACAGAACTCCTGCCAGCTGTGAACAATGAGCCATTCCCGTTGAGCTGGTTTGTGATCGCCATCTATTTGGACAACGTTTCGGATAGCACATATAGTTTCCAAGACGATCTCCATTACAGTTGTTCTTTTCACAAATGTGTTCTTTTAGGATCATAAAGTGAAGGCGATATTGCGAGGATAAGAAAGCTTAAAATTTGGTGAAGTCAACGATTTGGGTGTTATGATTGACCTAATGTTACTTTTTTGGAACAACGGAACTAAGGTCACTTTCAAAAAGACGTTGCCTGGCATTCAACTACAAAAACTATTCTTACTTTTTGTGTGAGTGCATTGCCAGATCTTAGAAGTTTATTGCTATCTCTAGGTATTTTAGTTTTTTTGCATTTGAGCGCGATCAATATTCTTAAACGTCTTTTAGAATGAATAAAATCAAGTTCAAGGACAAAATTTAAAGAAACGTATGATTTAGTGGTTGTTCTATTTTTTGTTTTCATTTTAGTTTTTCTAGAATGCCCTTATCAATAAACAAAATTGAAATCCAATAACGTTCTTCACCAATAAAAGCTCATAAGTCTTTATAGAAGGTTACAATCGATTGCGTTGCAATTGATGAAACGTTACCACCATAGACTCGAAACTCAAGATTAATTGTCAAATATGGTATAATCACCGAAGAAATTCAAGTAAAATACACATGATTTAGCATTCAGTCGTAAAGAAAATTCTTATGTTTATTTTACAGAGCATTCTTGAATTTGTAAACTTAAAACCCAATCAAGCATTATACCAATAAAATGTTAAAAGTGAATAGATGGCGTTCGTATTGATGGAACAGAGCCTGGAGTTTCCATTTAGGCCATGGAGCCTTTGTGAGGATTTGTAGATTGTTGTGTGATTATTTACTTTTATAGAAAATAAATCTATCTATATTTCTATCTGTCTATCAACATCACTTTGCTCTTCAGGACAAAATAGCAAATATAGCATAAGAAATACAGAAATTGTAGCAATGTAAATATGCTTTAGCATTGAATTGCAAAGATATTCCTTTTTTGTGTTTATTTTTATCCTTTAGAATACCCTATGAATATAAAATGTTAAGATTCAATGGAACTCTATACCAAAAACTTAGTAGGTTTATAAGTGGGTTTAATGGATCTATTTGCCATAGATGAAATGTTTCCTAGGGCTATTTGGTTTGTTTACACGTTTGGGCATGAAAAATGAGCGAATTTTAGAATGGACGAGATTAAGTGAACTTCCAAAATGGATGGTTTCAGTATCCCTATATTTTCATTAGCATTGTTAGTGAAAACACTGGCAAACCAGGGGCTATTTAACTGACTAAGTTAAATTAAATGAAACACAACATAGAAATAAAAAGATACACACAAAAAAACTCACGTTTTAATAACCACCAGAATACTACAAACACTGTTAAAGGCAAAATTCTCTCCGTTGATAAAGGCTCTCGGACTTGGAGTTTTATTATTCGAATTCTTGTTATTTAAAGTTTGTTGTTGTTTTTTTTCTCACGGTTTTATTTGAATTATAGGTGTTTTTTCTTTTAAATTTCAAAAGGAAAAGTAGGTTGGTCCAAGTAATTAATTAGTAATACCATCTCTAAACAAAAAGTATAAAATATTTGTTTGAAAACTTGTTTAAGATGAGAATTCTAGTAATTCTAGAAAGTTGCAAATATGAATGCTATCTATAAAACCATCTTTGCCATGCAGAACTAACTTTAGGGATGTATTTTAGTCCTATTTTCTTATTAATTCCTTAAGAAATATTTTACTAACATGCGGGAGGGTTTTACAATCTATGATCAACACCATCTGGCACAACGAGAATGGGCTCCACATTTGGAGGCCATTGTCACAGTGAAGCAGCATGTCGATTTACATCATCGCCCACTTCTTTCATCTCCTCGCAGCTTTTTGTATAATTGTTTGCGCTAGCAATATTTTTTCTAGCCATCTATTAAGTTACGACAGATCCTATAATTATGTCCAAGACGTTCTTCAACAGCTTCATGGGGGTCTAAAAAGTATAGTTGACCATATGAAGGTGGTTCAAAATCACTTCTAGTGGTTTTTGATGGACGTGTCGCTAAGTAAATTTTGTGATAAGTTTGTCCAGCTACTTTGAAGCTTAAAACATTCCGATCAGTGATGATTCAATCAACGTTTACATTGAATGAAACTAGAACGAAATATAAGATCAGGTTTCGGGTTCGTTTGCAGAACTTTTTAGAGAGTAAATGACGACCTAAGAAAGGCAAACCAATTCATTTGGAAATTTTGGAGGTGACAGTGCAATTCAACCATACAGGCAGCAATATTTAGATGCACATGCTGTAACCTAGAAAGAGTTGAACCACTGACCATAGTAACCAAATGTTTAGAAAACATTTCTTGAAAAACTGCCTAATGAGAAAAAATTGCCATTTGACAGTGACTCAGGAACAATTGTTATCTGTTTACATTAAAAATGAAGTTTATAATGAAAAGAGAGCCATGGTGATTTTGAAGAAAAATTCATTTGGAAATTGTGGAGGAATGTAATTCAACCATGTAGGCAGCCATATCTAGATGCACATGCTGTAACCGAGTAAGAGGTGAAACACAGACCATAGTAACCAAATGTTTAGAAAACATTTCTTGAAAAACTGCCTAATGAGAAAAAATTCCCATTTGACAGTGACACAGGAACAATTCTTTTCTGTTTACATTAAAAATGAAGTCTATAACGACAAGAGAGTGATGGTGATTTTGAAGAAAAAACCTAAAATTAAGCCTAAAAAAACCTAGTTAAAACCTAAAAACCTAAAGAAAAGCGAACCAATTCATTTGGAAATTGTGGAGGTGACAATGCAATTCAAACAGGCAGGCGAGATGCACATGCTGTAACCTAGTAAGAGGTAAAACACAGACCATAGTAACCAAATGTTGAGAAACATTTTTTGAAAAACTGCCTAATGAGAAAAAATTGCCATTTGACAGTGATTCAGGAACTATTTTTTCTGTTTACATTAAAAATGAAGTCTATAATGAAAAGAGAGCCATGGCGATTTTGAAAAAAAAACTAAAATCTCTCAGGATTGGTGTCTGATCGAAGCAAAAACTGCACGATTAGAATCAGCATGGTCCAAAACCTGTTAAAGAAAAATTACAATCCACCACCTTGATAAACAGAGAAAATCCTTTTTGGCATTTGTAGCACAGACGCGTCTCCTTTTTATTTTTCTGCCAGGGCTGGTGGGCTATCAGAATATCATAGAGAAATATTTAATGGCTCCTTTTAAAAGAAATTAGTACATCTAGTTACTTTTGTAAGTAAGAAAAAACTAATTGTAAAATAACATCATTTTTTTTTTATTAAAATCGTATTTTTGTATGCAAGATCATGGTTGCGCCTATAGCTGAAACCAAGTAAAAGACGAGTGTGGCCAATTCTTGTTTTTAATTAACGTTGAAAAATAGGAGAGATGTATAATGGCTCATATAAGAGGAAATTACCACATATCTACAATCAACAAAAAACATATTTTCGAATAGTTGTATTACACTAAAGAACGAACAACATCCCATAGTAACTTAAGAATTAGAATAAATTATTATATGCATGATGATGCAACACTTATCTTTCGACAAGATGATACAACATAAACATATTTTGAAAAGTTGCTTCCCTGGGCTTACATAATGAATTGGGAACATTCATTATAAATAGGTATTATGTAATTTCCATTGCTATCATGGATGTACTGATAGCCGAAACCTAGAAAAGAACAAAACCACTGTATATAGTAACCAAAATTTAATATAATACAAGGATTTTTTGAAAAGCTGCTTTTCTGGGGTATGGTGCCATACTGAATGTACAACTAAGCCAACAGCTGCAGGTACGACTAAGCCAACAGATCCAGGTACAACTAAGCCAACAGTAACAAGTACAACTAAGCCAAAACCTGCAGGTACGACTAAGCCAACAGGTATAACTAAGCCAACAGCTGCAGGTCTAAGTCAACAGCTGCCTGTACAACTAAGCCAACAGCTACAAGTATAACTAAGACAAAAGCTGCATGTACAATAATGGCAACAGCTGCAGGTAGTGGCACACTCAGAAAATAACTATAGGGGGCTGACCGTGGATCCCTGGTCCAACCAACGGCAATTTTTTTTTTAATTTCCGAGAAAAATCGGTATTCTGGGCCATTAGTTCGAGTTTGGTTTAGCTCTTTGAATACAAGTTTTGAGTAGGGACTATAGGAATGAATATTAAGCCCAGCATATTAAATACGACTTTAGGTTTTTATTTTGACAAAATCTTACTATATCAGCTAGCTTACAAAACAAAATTGAGTCTTCTTCTGGTTTTCGTCAGTATGGATAATAAGCTGTCTCTGTCAACTGAAATTTCCCTGTCGATATTGAGATTTAGGTTACTCTCAGACATCGTGTTTCTTAGGTATGTCTTGACTCCCCGAAGAATGGAAAAGGAACACTCTGCAGTGATGTTCGATACAGGTATAATGATGAAAATCTTAAATAGGAAATGGATGTTTGGAAAGATTGTTGTCATAAATATTTAGAAAAAGAATTGCACATTTTCGTCCTTGATAAGCTCTCCTTGGTCCTCCCTGCACGAAATCTACTTTATCTCCCCATCCCTCCATATTCTCTGAAAGTCCCGACTGATCGAGAAATGCGTTGATTTTCACCTTTAGCAGCACTTAAGATATTGCATATACGCCCTTTTGAAAAGCTAGTTTAACATCCTCTTGAGCATTCCTCAAAAGAATCAACTTGATACCCTTAGTTGTTTCTGTACATTGCTAATGCATCCTTGTGATTGCCTGGGTGTACACAGAACCGTTTCATTTAGTTGAATATAACGGCCGAGGTTTGTCCTTTACTAGGTTCCAGCAACCACTGCAACAAAGATCCTTCTCAACATGCCTTGAAAATTTCAACGAAACACCCTTAGACATACCTCAGATATTTTACAGATTTTGTCAGCCCGGATGCACATAGCATCTTTTAATTAAATCTTTCATCCTCCCCAAAATATATTTTACCTAATACACTGAGCCATTTCTAAGACAAAATGTGCTTTTAGTTGATTTTTTTTTAGTTTAGCATTCTCTCCCTGAAAGTTTCATCTTAAAAACCTTGACTGTTCCTGAGAGGCCTTTTTGAATGTCAGTTTCTATTAGCCAGGTCCATTCTTTACTTTTCGTATCATTTTTGCAGCACTAGCTGAAACCTAGTAGAGGACGAGTCTCAGTCCTTAGACGTACTCAAATTTACATATTTTAAAGATTTTGTCAGCCTGGATGCACATTGTATCTTTTAATTTAGTCTGTCATCCTCCTGAAAATATTCTAAAATATTTTACTTAATACCGAGTTGTTGTTTTTTTTTTTTTTAGCTCAGCATTCTCTCCCTGAAAGTTTCATCGTAAAAACCTTGGTTGTTCTTGATAGTTCCTGAGAAACCTTTTTGAGTGTCCGTTTCTATTAGCCAGGTTCATTATTTACTTTTCTTACCATGGTTGCAGCTCTAGCAGCAACCATGATAAGAAAAGTCACACACAAAACCTTATCCGCCCAAAATGTTTGTACGGCTCGTAAAAATGTAACAAAAATGAACAATTATACATCAAAACAAATGTTGATGTATTTTTAAAGTTTTTTTGTAGCCTCCCCAACTCCCAAAAAAATTCTTTTGTAAGACCCCTCCCCCCCCCCCAATAAAGAATCCTGGCTACGACCCTGCTCATAGAAAACTGTTAGCAAACTGTTAGCATAAACTGTTAGCATAGAAAACTGGGCGCAATTCAAAGAAAATTACCCTATCTACTCGGTCTTGCAATTAACAACACATAATATTTAAAATCAAGTCAACTCTTTGACAAAGAAACACACATACAAATCAAACTAATCATGACATGCTGAATCTAATTTTCATTAAAATTGCTTGACTTTTGGGGGATGTTTCCCCCTTTTTTTGAAAATCAGGCAGATTTTCCAAGGCCCTTAGCTTTTGATGGGTAACATTCGACATAATGAATTTTATATATTTAGAATCAGCATAAAGAGCCAATTCTTTTAATGTACCTATTGATATCAAATTCTGCTCACTCCTTTCTAATACCTTGTTTACTTCGATACTTTGATTTACTGCTTTACGGGGCAAGGGATGTAAGTTATGCAAGTTGTTTATTGTTACTTTGATACTTTCTTTACTTTGATAGTTTGTAACTTTGAAATTGTTCTTTTGATACTGGTTTTGATGCTTCGCTGAATTGTTGATGTTGGAAAACAAATTGAATTTGAAATGGGAATGTTGAAAATTTTGAAACTTTGGCAATTATGAACAAGCAGAAATTAAAAAAAAACAATAAGAAAGAAGTTTTTAAACAAGTGTTTCGCTACTGCCCCCTTCCCCAACTGTTCAAGTCTAAAGCCTACTTTGTCCTTGGCGCTTTACTGAAAACGAATTATATTACCAATATTTTCTTTTGTACAAACATTGCAACATTGAAAGTAAGACAAAAATTGCAGTGAAGTAAAATCTTGAACTGATGAGCTTTCAGCAATTAATGTCAGTATATACCAAATATTGAGCTTAATTTTACGAGTTTTTTTGAAGACTGTGGAAGACACATGTAGTTTTCAATTGAAAATAAATTTAAACAATTAGAAAAAAACTAAGCTTGGAAATGTCAAATTGAGGGCTATAGGCAAGTGTTGTTCTTTATTAGATTGCCACAAAGGTTGCGACCCTTTAATATTCTCCCCATCACTGATATAGTACTTCCATCATGACATCAAAATTTTTTTTCAAATGTCCGTGAAGTTTGGGTCTTTATGAAACTTATCTATAGAGTTACTCTTAAAGAATAGTTAATAATTCAAATTTTCTCCTAATTATTTAGTAAGGGTGTCCAAAAATTTCACTTCATAGTTGACTTGTTGTTTATTATGATGTTATCTTAATATTTTATTTGTGCAACTCCGACAATCTAACTTTTCATTAATTTCCACCAGCTGATCAACTTTTCATATTCTTTTTTTATATTAACTGCTAACAAAGCATTATACAAAATAGAACTTTTTTATTCCTTCCAGCTACCACTTCAGACACATTTGCTTTCATTCAGAAAGTGAATAAACTAGCATATGAACCACTTTAGTTTGAATTCAAGTCACACTCAGGTATTTTTTACCAAGACTGCAAAAAAGAAACGCTTTCAAAACGTCTTTAGAAAGGTAAAATTCTAGTCAATTGACTGCTTACTATCTTGGAAAGGGTTTAGGTTAGGAAAATGAAACTTTCAGGGATGGGTCTATAGGCTAAAGTGTGTCCCGGGAAGGTATTATAAATTACCCACCTCCACTCCTTCTCCCTCTAGAGGGCCCTGAAATCTCCCAACATGACAGATCTATACCCACTGAAATTTTGACAAAACAACATTTTACATTAATTTTGAGTTACTAGTTGCTTTTTCTCTGCCTTTAGTTCTGAAAATACAATTCCTGTTATTTGAGCAGAATTTTGAGCCATATTAATGTTTTTTTTCAAAATTTAGGAAATGAATCTGCATATCTTTAAAACCTTATAAACTGGAATTGAGCAAAGTCATGAAGCTCAAAAATTTTTTGTTGTAATTCAATTGAACAGAAGATCTATTTTGCAAGATTTCACTTTTATAGCACACATATTTTTGAAGTTCATCAAAGGTCAGGGCCCTCTAGAGGGAGAAGGAGTAGAGGTAGTTGCTTCAAAATACATTCCCAGAACATAATTTAATCTGTAGATTCATCTCTGAAAGTTTCATTTTCCTAACCTAAACTGTTTCTGAGATAGCAAGAAGTCAATTAACTAGAATTTTACCCTTTAGAAATACTACAGCAAATGTAAACTCTGATAATAGCTCATGTGATAAGAGTGGTTGAAGATGCAAGCTTATGATTAGTCCTTTGGATACACTTTATTAGCTAATGATTGTTTTGGTACCTTTTGAGTGATCCGTCAGACACTGTTTTGGATTAAAAGTTTCACGTTGACTAAGATAAAAAGCAAACAGGTGCTGAACTGATAGCAGTAGTATGTTGCAAAAGACATTTTGTAGCAAATTCTGACCTCTCATTCTCAACTTTGATACATATTATAACGCGATTAATCCAGTCAGTTGAAGGGAAGAAAGATGTAGTTTCAGATGTGATATTTTGCTTTGTAAGAAACAGCATTTTCAATTGAATTCTAAGAGTGAGATTATTACAAATTTATTAAATTTAATGAAGAAGAAACTTATTTTGGAGTATCAACTTACAAACCTTCGCAATTTCTATTTTATGATCATTGAAAACAGCAAAAACCTCTTTTAAAGTTCTTGGCATGGACACTATTCGACAAGTGATATATAAACAAGCTGAGCCAATAGAATCTTCAGTCTTCCCTTTCAAGAATTCTGTATCATGAATCGTATTAAATAGGTGAATAGCTTTATCGACAACTGCCTTCGTTAAATTCAATTTTCCAGCCATTTCTTTAATGTTTCTTGCAGCCATTTTCAAAGTGGGATTAAAAATTCTCTGTTGGTTCCTGGACTCATTTTGTGGTATATCACCTTCAGGATTAACATTCATACTATTTTCGAGAGGACGCGAGTTCCATTCTACACGAGCATCAAGATATTTATGACCACAAATCATTCCACATTCCGGATAAATCATATTCCCTTCGCGGTAATCTTCAATTAAATACGCTCCAGGGTGATACCCACAGCCATGTTGTTGTATATATACCATGTCATAAGGTGTACTAGTTTTAATGATCAAAGCAACATTTTGAAACAGCTCACCTGAAAAACATTTATGACATGTATAAACATGAAAAACATTGTATGAAATTTAATATTTATATATTTTAAGTTCTACCCAAGTATTTTCTGATTATAAGTTGTAGTACTTATTTTTGCTGTTATAAAAGAATAATCAAACTTAGATTTTATGCAGTTTAATCACAATTAATAAGTGAAGCAGACATTGCACTTCAATGTAAATGATGTCACAAGTCACTACAGCACAAATCACTCAATACATCTATCTATATATATAATACTAGCTGTTGGGGTGGCGCTTCACGCCACCCCAACCCCAAGTTGGTGGGGGCGCTTCGCGCCCCCCCAAGCCCCCCCGCGCGCGTAAGTCGTTACGCGCCATATTAGTTACGCGCCATTGTAGTTGTGTCCCTGTGTACCACCTATGAATAGATTTATATATGTGTTTTGAACTACGTAAAACTTGCGAATATACAACATTCTTGGCTTTACAAAGCCTTATGTACTTATAATGACGTCATATGCAAACGCTCTTTTTACAAACAAACAAGCATGCACACACACAACTCGTTTTTATATAGATAGATAGATAGATACAATACAAATTAACTGCGTAAAACTTGCGAATATACAACATTCTCCGCTGTCCAATTGTCCTGCATATAAATAGATTGTCAGGTTTACCGACCCTCCAACATGCAACGTACAATTGTCCATGGGAAAAACAATCAGTATTAAGATCTATACCACATTTTTCTAATGATTGACCTTGAGCTTTGTTGATGGTGATTGCAAATGCTAATTTTTAAAAAAAAATTTTTTTTTTTTACTGCTGATGATGAACACTGTATATGTGTTCGAAATATCCAGTTAAATAATTTTATATTTCACTGTCAATAAAAAGGTATCATCCCTATTTTGAACTGTTTTACTTTTGTAGCACGTGTGGTGGAAACCCTGAAAGATCCACGGAATTTAAAAATTCAGATGGTTAATTAACCGCCTCATTTGGTTCCAAAACTGTATCGACTGACTTGTAAAGGACTGCCTGGTCTCGAATCTTGGTCAAAACAATATTGTTGATTTCGTGGACGTCTATATTTTTGGGTGCAAGAATCGCTCTTTCACTTAGCCATTTATTATTTTTTTAATTGTTTAGAATATTCAGAAATACTTTTTCAATCAATTCATTTTTGGACGTCACTAAATTACAGAATTCAGCAAGTAGGTGTATACGTCCTGAAATTGAGTCTACTGGGAACTTTCCGTTTCCAATTGCCAGCAATTGATCTGAAAATGTTTGACCAGAGTCATCGTTTTGCAATCGGACACGCATATTTGTAGTTAATTTTAATGTTTTTACGTGTGCCCATAAATTAGAATTTTTCAGCCAAGCATTTATTTCGTCTGCAGGGGTTGATCTAGGTATTATAGGTAATGTTTGCCTGAAATCTCCCGCAAGCAATAATAATGTGCTGCCAAAGGGTTTCGAATTCCCTCGCAAATCTTTCAAACATTGATCCAGAACCTCGAGCGATTTTTTGTGTGCCATTGTGCACTCATCCCAAATAATAAGTTTGCATTGCTGCAATACTTTACCCATCCCAGATGATTTGGAAATATTGCACGAGGGAGTTTCTGTAGAATGCAAATTCAGAGGCAATTTCAAAGCGGAATGAGCAGTTCTTCCACCAGGCAGAAACGTTGCGGCTATTCCGGACGACGCAATTGCCAACGCTATATCATTTTTTGATCGAATTGATGCCAGAATCAGTTTTATCACAAACGTTTTACCAGTACCTCCTGGCGCAACCAAAAAGAAAATTTCTCCAACGTTGTTATCGACACAATGCATTATCGTATCATAAATGTCTTTTTGTTCCGACTTTAACTTGGAAATGTTATTTTGTACATACGACAATAGATCACTCGTAACTTTGTTCACGATCCAATTCTACACATGTCGAAACAGCAGTGGTACAATTAGGTGAAGGCATTCCCAAATCCTGAAGAGGTTTGTTTGCCATACATACGCCCAAATCTTCTATAATAACTAAAGTGTAGTTATAAATTTCTGATGTAAAATCAAAAGTCATATCCCACGTCTCTAACCGTTTTCGATGGAGTATATCTTCGGACATTTTCGATTTATATTCTTCCCATAACTCTGTAGGAGCTGAAGGAGAGCAAGTTGTTAGTATGATTCCAAACAATGCACGAATTTGACTTAGAGTTTGACGTTTCGCACGCGTCATTGATGCAGTTATCCCAGTGTTAGTCATTCTCCAATAAATTCAGAGCTTGGCATGCACTACGGTAAGTGTCATGTATAGTACCGTTTACAGTTCTCAAATACTCAAAGGACGTCGGACCGGTATTCCGACGTCGGACGGTATTTTAGTATTCCAAGTATAATACGTTTTTTGCAAAAGAATCATTTTTGCATAGCGAAAAGAAAGCAGTTAACTTTGTATCCGGTGGATTCAGGGATCTTTGTTGCATGTTGGATTCCGAAATATAAACACGTTGACCATTCTGTGAATCTATCGCTAAGTGAACAACAGCTGGACTACGTTCATGTATCGGAAATGAAAGAACAGCTTCATTACTGCTCATGCATCTTCCAGCCTGATATTTTACGATTTGGTCGATATCTTTGATTTCGGACTGCAAGCCAAAAACTGCCATGTCACTGCCTTTGTTGACGTATTTACGTATGTATTTGATTGCCTTTACGGAGTTACAGTATTCAACGTTTATGTGTTCATTAAATGTTTTTGATAATAATGGGGAATATGGGACAACCCACTGGTTATCTACTTCGATGGTGGTACCGTTACGCTTCTTTATTATTGATGTTTTACCGCCATCTTCAGTAGATCTTCTTCTATATTGTGGGTAACCATCATTGCCAGTAATTGTGTTGGGTACTAAAAGTCGAGGATATTGCTTTGTGCACCTTCCTTTGGCCATGCATGGTGAATTTTCGTTCAGTGCACCGCAAGGTCCATGTATTATATTTTTTACAACAATATCATATAGCCCCTTTTCGACATTTTCATCAGGTATTTCATCGGAAATCACATCATCAATTTCGTTAGAAGTAATTTTATAATGTAGCCAGATTAGTATATGTGCGTGTGGCAATCCTCGTTTTTGCCATTCCGCTGAGTATATCCAGCCTCGCACTGACCCAAACACTTCAAGTTTTACTATGTAGTTTAACAGTGATTTCAACTTTTTCCGGAAGACACGGGCCGTAATGTCATATCTATGAACCGCCGATTGTCCTTGAAGTAAAAGCTGCTGTTTCTCGTCCCAAGATTGATTACATGTAAATGTAATAAATAAATCTGGACGACCATAGAGACGAACATACGCAATGGCATCTTGAGCATATTGATGCATATGACGGGGACTGCCAGCATATGACGAAGGTAAAATCTTCCAACGTTTGTGGTATTACCGTCATTTACAACTGCATCTCGCAAATGAATGTATTGTTCAGAGTGGAGCTTGGTCTGATTCAGACGGATAAATAGCAAACGTTTTGATTCAATTTTTGCATACATATCAACGAAGTATTGGTGAAACAATTGACGGCATTTTAAAATATAATTGTCTTCATCCTTCCGAATCATTAGTCTGTAGGAATAATAATGCATTGCACTGCATTTTTTATTCATTTCTTTGTTAATGGCTGTATTTATCAATTTAATATTAAAGTGATAGCCGTCGGCTCCATCCCAAAAAATGATAGGATATTGTAGGGCATCGTAGCATCGATGAGTTTCAGCAATTCTTACCAACTGAGCGTTTCGCTTATGAAAAATAATATCTCGAGGTAAAAACTGATCACCGACCATAACCATTGCCACTTCGTCGATAGTTGGAGCATTGTATCTACGCATATGTTGGCCAGGAGGCGTTTTGTCAGCGGAAATAAAAATTTTATGCGTATCAGTAGGCATCAAATCGATGGCTGTTTTGAACAGACGCACTAAATTATTATTTTCGTGGAAAAGATGTTGCAATTGGGAAACGATTGTCCTTTCAACATCGGGAGAAATTTCTCAGCGTGCATCAAATCGATGGCTGTTTTGAACAGACGCACTAACTTATTATTTTCGTGGAAAAGACGTTGCAATTGGGAAACGATTGTCCTTTCAACGTCGGGAGAAATTTTGCAACGTCCATTCAATTCAGAATTTCTATCACTGATGAAGTACAATTGTAAAAATTTATGATTCTCGCCTGAGAATGGTAGAAGGGACCCTGCTCTATGATAAATTTGCCCTTTTACTTTGAAAGTAGGCATATATTGATCGGGATTTTCGATTTGGACACCAAACGACGTCATTTGGAAACATGAGTTATATTTTCTGATGTGTCATAAAAAACGCTTAGATTCTGACGTAGTTCCAGTAGGCAAAGTCTTCAGTGGCTCTGGTGGTGCAGCCAATAGAGGAAGTTTATCTTTTCCTGAGGCGCAACACATTCCCATTGTTTCACCATTGAATTTCAAGGCCTTGCAATAGGGACAAATTTTAGATATAGTCCCGATTTGAACACATCTACTAAAGCTATAATCATCGACTGGGCTGCACCTGAATGCCAGGCGATAATTTTCAGGTTGCTCTTGTGATTCCTCGGCATGCTTTCTTTTCTTACTTTCTCTATCAGCCGCAAGCCTGTTTTCTTGCTGTTCTTGTGATTCCTCGGCACTCCTTCTTTTTTCACTTTCTCTTTTAGCAGCAAGTCCGGTTTCGCGTTGCTCTGGTAGTTCCTCGACACGCCATCGTGGACGGAAATTACACATTCCTAATCTGGCATTATCTCTTGAAGCCGCAAGCCTGTTTTCACGTTGTTCTTGTGATTCCTCAACACGCTTTCTGTTCTTACTTAATCTATCAGCCACAAGCCTGTTTTCTTGCTGTTCTTGTGATTCCTCGGCACGCTTTCTTTTCTTACTTTCTCTATCAGCAGCAAGTTTTTTGGCATAGAGTCTTTGAGCAGCTTCCTCGGCTGTTGCCATTGTAGGTTCTTCAGTCATTTTACAATTAAACATTTTTCCGACCACGATCTTCTTAGAATTAAAAATTTGTCTTTGAACGAATGTCTTAAATACCTTTAATGACGTCATCGTCATAACAAACATGACGACAACTAACTTCATGACGACATGATGAAATGACGTCACTCGACAGACATAACACACAGACAAATTATTTTTTATATATATAGATACTGTGTGTTTGTTTGTTTGTAGGCCTACATCTGTACAAACAAACTAACAAAAGAAAGTAAAAAAAGAAAAAAAACTAACAAAAAAAGAAGAAAAAAATAAAAACTAAAAAAAGAAAAAAAATAGAAAAAAAGAGAAAACAGAAATCATTATCACTTATTGTCAAATTATTATTATCGTACGCTCTCTTGGAGAATGTACGAAACATCCTGGGAGGGATAAATTGAGGAATGGTCCTTACAATAGCCCTTTGTGTGGAGAGATGGATGAGTCTTTGCATAGTTTTTTTTAGGGGAGTGTAGGGAGTTTTGCTTGGAAATATCTGGTTGGGAAGTTGGGGGGAGGGATTGGATTTGGAAATTTCTAGAGCTAGGTGTTACTTAGGTTTAAATAATAATTATTTAGGTTTAAATAATATTGGGAAGTTTTTCCGGGTAATTTTGAGATAAAAATTTTGTTCAAAATTGTTTAAAGATCACATAACGATGCCTTCATGGTTTACGCAACCCCCTGGAGCCCGGAGGTTTGGGTTATAGTTTAAGTCCCAGGACTATATGGTTTTATAGAAAAGGTAGTCATATAAAATTTTTAGGTGGCTCATTTGATTGAAGTTTGAAAGCTCTAGTTCATTTTAAGAGTCCAATGGGATAAGAAGACAACCATCCCCCCTTAAACCCTTTCTCCCCAAATGGATTAAATCGGAGTTTTTAGATAGCCATTTTGTTCAAAATAGCCCAAAAGCAAAATAACTATGGCTCCGGGGCTTACTCCCCCGGCCTCTGGGGCAAGGACTATAAGTTATACTAGTTATTCGTTGTTAACATATAAAGTTTTTGCGGAAGGGACTGATGTATTAGTTCAAAGGAGGTTCATTTTATTAAAGTTCTAGCACCCTGTTTAAGAGTCACAATTGATCAAGGTAACCATTTCCACTTCCCCCTAACGCCTTTATCTGCTCTAATTTCCTCCAATCAAAATTTGGAGAAAGCCATTTTGTTGAAAATAGGCCAAAGTCAATTAGCCTTAACTCAAGGACTGAAGAACTCGAAGCAAGGTTTATTTCTTTATTCCCATTACAGTACTTTCTAATAACTTCTTTACTTCGATACTTTGATTTAATACTTTAAGAGATGTAAGTTATGCAAGTTGTTTATTGTCGCTTTGATACTTGGTTTACCTTGATAATTTTTATCTTTGATATTGTTCTTTTGATGCTTGTTTCAATGCTTCGAAATTTGGTTTTGATGCTTCGCCGAATTTTTGATATTTGAAAAAAAATTGACGTTGAAATGGGAATGTTGAAAAACTTGAAACTTTAGCAATTAAGAACAAACAGAAATTAATTTTAAAAAAACTTTCAAAGAAAGAAGTTTTTCAAGCAAGAGTTTGGCTATTACCCCCTCCCCTAAATGTAACTAAGATGTAAATGTTAACTGTTAGCCAGGTTCATTCTTTTCTTTTCTTATCATAGTTGCAGCTCTAGCTGCAAACATGATAAGAAAAGTCACATACAAGGCCTTATCCCCCCGAAATTTTTGTTCGACTCGTAAAAAACCTAACAAAAATGAACTACAATTAATAAGTGAAGCAGCTATTGCACTTCAAAGTAAATGACATCATAAGTCACTACAGTACATTTCACTCATTATATATTTAACTAGCTGTTGGTGTGGTGCTTCGCGCCACACCCACACCTAGTTGGTAGGCGCGCTTCGCTCCCCCTGAGCCCCCCCACACGCGTAAATCATTACGCGCCAGATTAGTTACGTACCATTGTAGTTGTGTTCCTGTGTACCACCTGTGAATGTAGATATATATATATATATATATATATATATGTATATATATGTTTTTAACTGCGTAAAATTTGCGAATATACAGCATTCTTCGCTGTCCCATTGTCTGTGCATATACAAAGCCTTATATGCTTATAATGACGTCATATACAAACCCTCATTTTACAAACAAACAAACATGCATACATACCACTTATTTTTATATAGATAGATAAATAAATAGATACACTTTAAATTAACTACGTAAAACTTGCGAATATACAACATTCTTCGCTGTCCCATTGTCTGTGCATATAAACAGATTGCCAGGTTTACCGACCCTCGAAGATGCAACTTACTGCAATCTTTTAAATTGAAAAGGCAGATCCGTAGGAATCATGGGAATGCGAGGAATAAGAACAGCCTCACCCTCAAAAGGCCCTGTCAAGATTGTTGCCTCTATTACGTTTTCCATTGTTTTTTTTACGGCAAGTCGCGTGCCATTGCAAAGCTTTGGTGGGTTAACATTTCGTATCAGTATTATTGGTACGCCTATTTATAGTTGTAGCGCGTGTGGTGGAAACCCTGGGAGTTCCAGGGAATTTAAAAATTCAGATGGATATTTAACCGCTTCATTTGGTTCCAGAACTGTGTCGAATGACTTGTAAATTACTTCCTGGTCTCGAATCTTGGTCAAAATAATTTTGTTGATTTCGTGGACGTCTTTATTCTTGGCTGCCAATATCGCTAGTTCTCTGAGGCATTTATGATTTTTATTTTTGGTTATAATACTTGGAAATACCTTTTCAACCGATTTATTTTTGGACGTCACTAAATTACAGAATTCAGCAGGCAGTTATATACGTCCTAAAATTGAGTCTACTGGAAGATTTCCGTTTCCAATTGCCAGCAATTGTTCTGAAAATATTTTACCGGAGTCATCGTTTTGCAATCGGACACGCATATTTATAGTTAATTTTAATGTCTTTACGTGTGCCCCTTTACGTGTGCCCATAAATTAGAATTTTTCAGGCAAGCATTCATTTCGTCCGCAGGGGTTGATCTAGGTATTATAGGTAATGTTTGTCTGAAATCTCCCCCAAGCAATATTAATGGGCTACCAAAGGGTTTCGAATCTCCTCGCAAATCTCGTAATGATTGCTCCAGAGCCTCGAGCGATTTTTTTTGTGCCATTGTGCACTCATCCCAAATAATAAGCTTGCATTGCTGCAATACTTTACCCATCCCAGATGATTTGGAAATATTTCTGTTCCTGTAGAATGTAAATTCAGAGGCGATTTCAAAGCGGAATGAGCAGTTCTTCCACCAGGCAGCAACGTTGCGGCTATTCCAGACAACGCAATTGCCAACGCTATGTTATTTTTTAATCGAATTGATGCCAGAATCAATTTTATCACAAACGTTTTACCAGTACCTCCTGGCGCATCCAAAAAGAAGATTTCTCCAACGTTGTTATCTACACAATGCATTATCTTATCATAAATGTCTTTTTGCTCAGACGTTAACTTATACATATTATTTTGTACATACGACAATAGATCACTCGTGTTGTAACTTTGTTCACGATCCAATTCTACACATGTCGAAACAGCAGCGTTACGATTAGGTGAAGGCAATCCCAATTCCTAGAGAAGTTTGTTTGCCATACATACGCACAAATCTTCAATAATAACTAAAGTGTAGTTATAAATTTCTGATGTAAAATCAATGGTCATATCTGAAGTCTCTAACCGTTTTTGGTGGAGTGTATCTTCGGCCCTTTTCGATTTATATTTCTCCCATAACTCTGTAGGAGCTGAAGGAGAGCAAGTTGCTAGTATGATTCCAAACAATGCACGAATTTGACTTGGAGTTGACGTTTCTCACACGTCATTGATGAAGTTATCCCAGTGTTGGCCATTCTCCAATAAATTCAGAGCTTGGCATGCACTACGGTAAGTGTCATGTATAGTACAGTTTACAGTTCTCAAATACTCAAAGGACGTCAGACCGGGTACATTCACCAAAAGCAGGTGTAGAAAGAAGCATTCATGTTGATTGGGGTGAATGGTGTAGAGTTTTCCTATCATGGTATCTTTGAAGATGGTAGGTTGGCCGTAGATTGACTTACCCTGTTTTCGACGTTCAAATGATTTCTTTTTAGTATTCCACGTGTAATACGAAGGCACTTCAGTATACAGCAATTTTTTTTGCAAAAGAATCATTTTGACATAACAAAAAGAAAGCAGTTGACGTTGTATCCGGTGGATTCACGGCTCTTTGTTGCATGTTGGATTCCGAAAAATAAACACGTTGTCCATTCTGTAATGTACCGCTAAGTGAACAACAGCTGGACTTCGTTCATGTATCGGAAATGAAAGAATTCGCCAAACAGCTTCATTACTGCTTATGTATCTTCCTGCCTGATATTGTACAATATCACTGATTTCGGACTGCAAGCCAAAAACTGCCATGTCGCTGCCTTTGTTGACGTATTTACATATGTATTTGATTGCCTTTACGGAGTTTCAGTATTCAACGTTTATGTGTGCATTAAATGTTTTTGATAATAAAGGTGAATATGGAACAACCCACTGGTTATCTACTTTGATGGTGGTACCGTTATGCTTCTTTATTATTGTTGTTTTACCGCCATCTTCAGTAGATCTTTCAGTAGATTAGCAGAAGTAATTTTATCATATAGCCAGATTAAAATATGTGCGCGTGGCAATCCTCATTTTTACGGGTTCCACTGAGCACATCCAGCATCGCACAGACCCAAACACATTAAGTTTTCCTATGTAGTTTATCAGTGATTTCAACTTTTGCCGGAAGACACGGGCCATAATGTCATGTCTATGAACCGCCGATTGTTCTTGAAGTAAAAGCTGCTGTATCTCGTCCCAAGATTGATTACATGTAAATGTAATAAATAAATCTGGACGACGGCAGAGACGAACATACACAATAGCATCTTGAGCATATTCATGCATATGACGGGGACTGCCAGCATATGACGAAGGCCAAATCGTTAATCTTCCTTCGTTAGGGGTATTGCCGTCATTTACAACTGCATATCGCAAATGAATGTGTTGTTCAGAGCGGAGCTTGGTCTGATTCAGACGGATAAATAGCAAACGTTCTGATTCAATCTTTGCATACATATCAACGATGTCTATAGGAATAATAATTAATTGCGCTGCATTTCTTATCCGTTTGTTTGTTAGTGGATAGATCTATCAATTTATTACTAAAGTGATAGCCGTCGGCTCCATCCTAAAAAATGATAGGATATTATAGGGCATCGTAGCATCGACGAGTTTCAGTTATCGATGAGTTTACCAACTGAGCGTTTCTCTTGTGAAGAATAACATCTCGAGGTAAAAACTGATCACCGACCATAACGGTTGCCACTTCGTCGATAGTTGTAGCATTGTATTTACGCACATGTTCGCCAGTAGGCGTTTTGCCAGCGGAAATAACAGTTGAATGCGTATCAGTAGGCATCACATCGATTGCTGTTTTGAACAGGCGCACTAAATCATTATTTTCGTCGAAAAGATGTTGCAATTGGGAAACGATAGTCCTTTCAACGCCGGGAGAAGTTTCGTAACGTGCATTCAATTCAGAATTACTATCAGTGATGAAGTATAGTTGTAAAAATTTATTATTCTCACCTGAGAATGGTAGAAGGGACCCTGCTCTATGATAAATTTGCCCTTTTACTTTGAAAGTAGGCATAAATTGATCTTGATTTTCGATTTGGGTAACAAACGACATCATTTGGAAACATGAGTTATATTTTCTGATGTTTGATAAAAAAAACCTTAGATTCTGACGTAGTTCAAGTAAGAAAAGTCTTCAATGGATCTGGTGGTGCAGCCAGTGGCATTAACTCGTTGAGCAGCTTCCTCGGCTGTTTCTTCTGCCATTGTAGGATTTATATATATATATAGATAAATAGATGTATACGTTAAATCACTAAGAAGTCCCGCTGTCAAGCACTTATTACAACAAGAAAAATATGAAAAAAAAACTCAAGGAAATACGGTATTATGGAGCTAGATGAAAAATTTGTGTTAGTGGCTTAGTCAATTTGTCTGGAAATTCCTTTAGATGGTTTGCAAGACAAAAATGTGATTGGCGGCAAAATTTCTCGACATAAATATTTGTAATAAACAATTTAAGTTTTTGATTTTAAAAAGTGTGTGGTCCTGAATTAGTCATTGCAATTAGCTAAAATGTCATTGGTTAATTTATAAGCGAAAATCTCACATCTTTTGACAATAAAAAGCAAAAAAACTGTGTATATGAAAGGCTGGGGACTTGGTTCTTACTTCTTAGGCGGCTTTCAGAAAATCCAAGATAATTCAACTCTGATCAATTGTCTAAGGACTTTGATGAGAGTATCATCAAGATCTTCTGTACCAAGTGTCATTAAGCAATAAAAAGTGAAGTTTAACGACTTTTCTATAGCTTGGCACTTCAATTAAGCAAAAAGAAAAAAATCTGAGCAGAATGTTAGAGCAAAAAGGGGTTTAATATTCCAAATATTCATCAGCCTTTGCTAATACATCGATAGAGTAATTCCATCACTAATGCTGATGTATTCCGTTCCATGTACATCATTCCAGTTCATTCCTTGGATTCCATTCCATGTACGATCAACGTTGATCGTAAATACAACACGAAGTGACTAACGTGTCTAGACAGCTGTCTGGACATTTTCTGGTGAAGAGACGCAAATCTCAAGGGCTACCGAACAAATTTACCAGAATACTTAGCTAATTCTTATTTTGAAAGATTAGATTAAGTCATTTTGACTTAAATACAAATACATACACAAATATAACCATGAAAAAACAGACGATACTTGTGTATTATTCAGAACAAACTCAATAAGGGAAGTTATGTTATTTTGTGAAATTACGATGCAGGTACATTTTAATTAAATAGTTTAAATATAGAGATGGTTAAGTTAAGTATTTGATATAATGCAGCCCAAACCCCTAATGTGCAAATATATAGCCCAAACTTTTTCAAACATTGCTTACTGTTGCACTTCCAAAAATGTTCCTTCTCTTAATAGTAAAAAGTCATGTTGTGTTCATTGACGCATTGTTTTGTTGTGGGCAACGACCCCTTATCCTGGAAAAATATAATTACCTTTTTCAGTTTTTGACAAATCCTAAATCTTCATTTCAAAATCCATGTTCAGACACTATCTTCTATCACTATGCGTAGCAAACTAAATTGAGTCTTTTCTTTGTGGGTATGAAACCGAACTTTCTCATAAAATGTTCCTGCATCGTAGCTTGTTTCACGAAAGAACCCAACTTCACTTATTGAGTGTGTTCTGAATAATATACAAGTACCAAACAGACACATGCCTAGTGACATACATAAGCTTTGTAAATTAAATTCAAACAAAAGGCACCTTTTAGTGCCTAACTAGCTTATCAAAAAACAAAAAATGGAACTATCCCCCTAAATATTTAACTTCCTGACAGCTTTTGGAAATCTCTAAGACAACCATTCATTTTATAATGTTATTTTATAACTTTTAAAATTATTTTTATAAAGTTATTTTATAGTTTATTTTATGACTACACTGAGGGATGGTATAACACTTAGAGCAAAAAATTCTACTTCCCTAAAAACTATTCATGGCACTTGTCCATTTACCCTGATAAAATTGTTTTAAAAAAGGTTATGAGTTTAATCATAGTCATCCGATTTGACTATTATCAACACGACTTTTTTTCATGGGTGAAAGCTCAAGAAAAAGTCTTCATCATTGAGCAATTTGGGCCTAAAATTTAATAATTTATGACTCGTGTCAGTGTGCTCGAAGATCTTGGCACTCTGATTGAGCAAAAAGAATCGAAGCAGAAAGATTAGAAAATAAGTAGTTTGAATATTCCGTGGAAGACACATTTCTCTTCACTAAGATAACGCTGAATGTAGATGCAACATGAATAAACCACTTGACGAAGGGTCGTGTACAAGCCCATATCCAGGGGGGTAGGGAGTTTGACCCCCCCCCCCGAAATGTTTTTTTTTACTTGTAAAAACGTCACAAAAATTAGTATGACAAGTTGTGGTACATCCGTATTATATAATACACACTCAAGAAGTAAAGTTTGGTGAATGCTAATGAAATAATTTCTTATGCGCAACTCGTAAAAACGTAACAAAAGTGCATGCAGACGAATTGCTGATGAGTTTTTATAAGTTTTTGTAATCCACAATTTCTCCCTTCAAACAAAAATCCTGGATACGCTATTGTCAATATCCCTACTTAAAAAACAAAACAAAAACACTCCAAGGCACAAGCTTCCTTAAAGATAAATTTACAGCTAGGCCTATGCTTTTAATTGCAAAAAAAAAACCCTCTCTTGCAACCTAAAAGACCACTCGAAGACCCGTTGCAAAAAGGGTTATATTAGATATAAAAAAAGCTAAAGGGAATAGAAACGAATGAAAGGAGAAGAGGGATTTCCTTCAGACAGGTAACCATATAAAATACTGTTAGAAGTGATTTTTCTTTTAAATAACAAAGAATTGCGGATTAACACCGCCTAGAAAGTTTGATCAAATCAAACTAAAGAGTTTCCTATGTTGAACTAACCTTAAAAATTGTTAACGCTGATTTATAACGTCAAAAATCACCAAATCACATGTTTAAAGGCTGTAGCCGGCCAATCGTCCAACAAGGGAGTGCCCGAGACCAAAATTTTACACAGAGGTGAAGTCAAGATAAGAAAAAAAAAACATTTAGGCAAAGCAATACCAAAACAAAATGTGGGTAAATAGGCCGGCACAAGGGAGGAGAGGGTCCCATTCGCAGATCCAAAATATTCTTCATTTCTGCGTTCTTATTATTTGAAATATCAAATAAACTTGTTTTTTTGTTTACCCCCTCCCCCCCCCCCCGAATTTTTTTACACTAGTGTACCTTGCTCCAAAAAAACAACCTGAGTGTGTGCCTGACAAGGCCGACCACTGACAAATAATACTTTTCATTCTATGATACGAATCTACCCACCAAACAACCAGCCACCAAACAAAAATTATAAACTGAATAATTTAAATTTTGGAACCTATTTACATCATTCTTTCTTCCATTCGGTCATTTACTCCTAAACTTGATATTTGCTGGCAGGTGGGCTAATGGTCCGCATAGCGCAGATACCAGTCTCCTGATTCTTTGCCTTCGACAGGGTCAACACCTCTTTGATCCTTCCCCGTAACCTTCCTGATCGGTAAAAAACTCCTGGATGTATGCGAAAGCTGAACCCATGAAGAAACCAGTTGAGCAACTGCCTTAAGCGATTCTACCTCATACAAAATATGCCAAGTTTCGAAAAAAGAGAACGACAAAGATTGTAAAAAGCTAATTGGTACAATCATGTGATGTATCCTTTGCTAGGACAAAACAAGAACGACTTGATTAATCCATTGAAAAATAAATTGCGATTGTAACAGAATTTAATGATATTATAACGCGGTGAATAAAGTAAAACACATATAATATTCTTCTGTAAAATTCTTCTGAAATGTATGCAAAATTTCGTGAAAATACAAAACTAACTATCTTTTCCAGGTGACATGTACCAATTGTAGTTGCAACTGTCATCGAATTTGTTATTGTTGAAAAACAAACAAATATGTTGCGTGGGATCGAATTTAATGATGTTGAAATGCGGTCAATGAAGTAGAACAAACATAATATTCTTCTGTAAAATTCTTCTGAGATGTATGTCAAATTTGTGAGGTTACGGAACTATATATCTTTTCCAGGTGGAATATACCAATCGTAGTTCGACCAACACCTCTTTGATCCATCCCCGTAACCTTCCTGATCGGTAAAAAAAAACTACTCTAATTTTATAGGCTTAAATTTTAAATCTTGCACAAAGGGTCGGTCCCGAATATTTAAATAGACGACTGTTTCCTGTTATGATATCACAATCACAACAGCCTAAGGCATTGGACCAACGCCAAAACACTTTTGGTGGTTTGAACAGCATACAGGAAGCACAACGAATATTGCCAATCAAATAGATGCGAGTCTAGTATATCAGTTTCAACGAAAATGCTGTTAACATTACGTTATTAGATATCAGTCCGAAATAAGCAGATAACAAAATAAACTAGACAATAATGAAGAAAGGGAGATGCAAAAACACCTCCCTCCTTCGTTAGAGTAATATTTTAAACTCAGAATGGATCCTATTTTCGGATAAGGGAGTTTGGTCTTTTGCACACAAGAACATAACCCGCCACCAAAGGTAACTGCTTTGAAAAGTGATAATGCAGTTTCAACCTTACAATGCAAATATATATCTGAACAATAGATTTAAGCCAACAGGAGACATCATATTACTACCGCGAGTAGACTTCATCGAAATATTTCAGACAAGTAATTCCTTTTAAGGAATATTTCTGTCGAGAGTAATTTACAATTAAAGAGCATTGAATAACGAGTAATTAGAAGGTTTTCAAAACCTTAACAATAGAAAACGTGCATTACTAAAAAATGGTAGACGAAATGGCCATCTTAGTTGGCTAGAGTACCATCCAAACAAATACAGCTACATCAAGTGACAATGAGTGATTGAGATGAGGACATCAAGTGATTGTGGCAAGATATTTTCCAAGGCGAAAATAACATTATCATAAAAGTATAGTCACCATCAAAAGGCAGGTGATCGACCAAAAAAGAACCCAAGTAAGAATTACGAATCCGAGATGAAACAAATCCATGATGAAAAAGAGAGCAAACATACATGGCTCATTCATTTATCCCTTGATCATGACAATGCCTGCTGGTATATAAACATCTTGAAGCAAGGCACAGTTAAAGGTGATCATTCTACAAATCGAGGAGAAATTTCAACAGGCTTGCTACAAATTTTATTTCTTGTAAAACTTAACTTCTATCTTAGGCTCCAAAATGCCACATGCTAAAGATTACTGCGTTTGCAGTAAAAGCAGCCTACTTCATGAAGATATCCCATATTATGAAAATATTTGACTCAAGAGACTCAGCACTGCCCAGAAATTTGACACATATTTATACATAATAATCAGAGTGACCAAAATGTAATCTGTTAAGTTAACCGAGTGGATTTGTGATCCTTTAGGCTCAGTGTGTTATGATACCCATATTTTCTGGGTTGTGTAGTCCATAAGGTTTTCTCCGTCGGGTTTGTAATCCAAGCTTCTCGTGTCAATTTTTACTCGATAGATTATTTGCTATGTTAATATTAATGGGCAAATCTTACATTGTAGCGTTGGAACTGTTTATTTTGTCTGATCTAAGACTAATCTAATTTTGTGCGTAAATGAACTGTTTTGTTTTTCACCAGATGTAATACTTTTAAAACAGTGGTAAAAGAATCTTTGGATATGTCTAATTTAGACTGAAGTTTGCAGTTCCAGCGTCCATTTGTGACAAAAGATTGGGCCAAATAAATGCAAATTCTTACAAATTAGTGCCCAAAACTAACATGACACATTTGCCCCATGACATATTTATACTTATAAATATATAAGTATAAAAGATACTTATATATTCCTAACTTGGCAAAATAAAACATAAAATTTATCTAATAAAGTGATTTTACTCTGGTTGTTTACTTAGAAACACAAATTTCCAAGTTTGCTACTTTTTAAATTAGATGACACTGGGGTTTTATCGTTTGTGAATGTCCAATTTCTGACCCGGACAAGCTGATGCTGGTACATCCTAGCCTAAATCAATTAACTTCATAATAAGTCTAAAATAGCTATATCAGATAGGCTTATTCCAAGCAGGTGAGTCAGTTGGCAAAATTTGCCATAAAGATATTGCGAAAATGTTTAAAAATTCTTAAATATTGTACTTATGACAAACCAGCTAGGCGAATTCTTATCGTTTTTGACGTTTTGACAACTCTACTTACAAGCACAATTACCATTATTATCCTCTTTGTGGCAGATCATCTATTTTCCCAGCAAGTTTTGACAAGTAAAAAAAGCTTAACTTAAAACCTAACCCATTACGAAGACAGTTTTGTTTCATCACTCTTACAACCTCTTTAAAAAAAAAATTGGTTTATTTCTGATAGCGGTGCTTTTCTTTCAAAGTACATCTAGAGATGGTATTGTTATTGAATAGAGACTTTACATTTTGAAAAACAAATGGTCATTTTTACCTAAGGGTCATTTTTTGTAAAATAAAAAAAGACACCCATATCCGAAAAACTTAGCCTTTTTAAGGGAACTTGATGTGTTCTTTTTTCAGCTCGCATGTGCATATACACAATTAAAGATGAATTCAAAGAGCACAAAACATTTGGAAACAAGAAATACAAGCAATATAAACAAATTAATTTCTTAGAATTGGTGATTCATGTACTAAAAGTAGAAGAAAAGCTAAAAATAGAAACAGAAAAGCAAGTTCATATCAGAAAATTTTTGACACCAGGTTTAACCTGAGCATAAAAATATAAATAAAATGCCTTGATTAAAAAAAATCCAAAATCCATAAGAATCAGATTTCACAAAAACAAGAATAGTAAGGACATTTTGGTTACAAGCGGTGCTTTAACCATATGCACTAAATATTAGAAATTTAATATCATTGAGTGGTTTCTAAGAATTTTGATAAATTCTCATTATTTTTGAGTTATGGCTGCCTTAAAAGTTTCAGACATTTTTTAGCCATCAATATTTCAAATCAGAGCTCTTTTTCAACAGAATTACTGAAATAGAAGGACCCCTTTTCTTAACATAACCCCTTTCTGAGATTGCAAGAAGTCAATCAACTAGAATTTTACCAAATGATTTTCTTTCAAATAAAATTGATCTACCCTAAATAGGGTGATAATCCTGTCTTCAAGCAATCATCACATTAAAGCTGCAAACCCATTGTTAACATCACAATGCAAATAAGCTGAAATAGCAGCATAATTGACTAAGTATCAGTGCAGTATTAGCATTTTAACCATGGTCTACCTCCTTTAGAATTATGTTTAAGTAACCTGATGTGAGCTACCTCTTCTAATCAGGACAGGGCTTTAATCTAATTTCCCAGGGATGAAAAATATGGTAGCTTTTCCTTTAACTACATATATTTAACTATATTGTGTATCAGACACAAATTTATTTTTAAGCTTTTTGATCTAAAGGATTTTTTTTAAACTTGGTCAACTGTCAGAGACAGCACCTTACCCATTCTTGAAATTATAGTAAACAAATCTGATAAATTCTAGTAGGATCCAATTTGGTGATATTTTGCTATGTACATTTATTCCATCTTTCATTTAAATTTGATACTCCTTTCACTAACTTCAGCAAATCAACAAAAAATTCTACTTTTTGTGTATAGAACCCCCTCCTCTTTCCCTATTTGTCCTAAGTTCAATGAAAAAAAAAACTTTAAAAGCCTTAGCCTTTTTGACCTAGGGTCATAGTCTCAGAATCTCAATCAAACAGATGGATGGACAAATAGATGTTGCATAGTTAACACATTTGATCCCGGAAAATATTTAAAAATTGTTATCATTGTCACATCAAATTTAGCATGATGATGAACCTGATGTTTGCCTTGTAGTGTCCTTTTTCAAATAATATTTATCAAAAATAAAAAAAAAGTCTTTTATTTTTGCTGTTTATGATTTTACAGAATGTTATATTTGAGTGTGGGTGTGTGCTAGGATTAACAATGCTTATGACAGCAAAGGTCCTTCCATTTGTGGCACCACAGAGTATTGAATCCCTGACCCTAAACTCCTGAGTCAACTGTCTTATTTGACATATGTGAAAAAATGTATTTAATTTTTTTTGGCTCCTAAAGGTGTAATTTAAGATAGTCAGAGCTTTGGGGCGTGAATCCCCTTATTTGTGCTGTTGGAAGGAGGCTAGTACTGTACTTGCAATTTTCATAGTTTCTTGTTAATCTTATAATCTCAAGTTTTGCAATTTTCTTGTTTCTTTACCACTTCAATGGTATTCTATGAACCTGTTCTTGTTCTTTGTAATATGCCTTTACTGTATTTGGGATATATCTGTAGGCTTCTCTTTGATACTCTACAAGAGCATCCTTATTTAGATCAGGTTGCATGTAGCTTTTCTAAATGTTGTCAAGTCTCTTAAGTCACTTATACCTGATGCTTTCCCTACTGTTTTTAGTTGGTAAAAAAAAAATCCAAAGAAAGTTCCCATTGAAAAGAGCCCAAAAGCGAGATTGAATTTATCAAAGCTTGGAGGTTTGCCCCTTCAGTCTGTTGAAAGAAAACAGATTCATAATTGAAGCTTTGTTCATTTCAATCTTAAGAGTGACCTACATTTGTGACAATTCATTAAATGATAGTAAAGGAATACTTTTATTTATTTATTTGTCTTGTTCGAATTCTAAATGATTTTTTTAATTCTTTAAATTGATATACATTCCTTACAAATTAATTAGTTGCATCACAGTTCCATTTGCAAGTTTTGACCTACTTTGTAACCCTTGGTCTCAAAATTGCATATAAATTTATTGAAGCTAGGGAACATAGAACTCCTGTCTGTTTGAAGAAAATGGATGGATGTAAGTTGGTTTAATTACACTAAAGTCCTGGGGCCATTGCAATTGAAACAAAACAATAAAGATTAACTATAAAATACTTGACATTACATAAGTATAACATTCACAAAGAAAAACCATTCACAAAATTTTACTTTTGTGCTCAGTTGCCAACCTGAGCAATTGCCTAAATTTTTAAACCTTGCAAAACATTCACCAGCCATCTCTCATGACCGACACTCTTGCCTATACATAAACAATTCATTGAAAAGGAACAACTACCCTACTGACATTTCTTCATTTGTACTTATGTTTAATAAGTTTAAAAGAGAGCTTATATGGCTAAGTCAGAAGCCCAGTAAAGGACCATGTGGGCCTTTAGCCAGGAAGTGCAATAGGAAGCTAGGGGCCAGCCATCCTGTGCTTTTGCATGCCCTTCCTGCTTACTGTCCCCACATTTCTTTAGGTAACCTTTTAAAGTTGGGCCAATTCTAGCTGAGCTAACAGAGTCACATCACTGATCCCTGTCCCAAACCAAATAAACTGGTAATGCCAGGAATTAAACCTGTGCCCTTTGGACAAAGGATTCTCAAGCTAGAGAGCCAGCCACTTAGGAAGGAACACAAATGTGACCACAGAACAACAATTGTTTGAAAAAAGAAAATATTTAAAAAAAACTCAAGTCATAGTTGCTGTCCATAAACAATATGCATTTAATTTAGACAAATTAAATTTAAGACAGGTATCAACAAAACTCCATCAGGAATTGTTTTTACTTAAGATACAATAAGCAATATGAAAGCTTAGTTTTGTGATATTCTAGTCTTGAAATAATACAAAATAAGAAAAATTATATGTTCTATTTGTTTTCCACAAGCTCATTTGAGACTGCAATATGCCCATAGTGTACTTATAATCTCTCTAAAATGCTTTAAACAGAAGGAATTGTAAAGACAATTGTTCTGATCAGCAAGAAAAATATTAACATAATTCTCTAAACTTGGAACGTTTTAAGACAACTTCTTAGCAAAGCAAATGCAAAACAAAAGAATTCAGCTAAAAGGTGGTAAAATATAGGACAAATTTAATTGGTCTAAATAATCAAGGCATATAAACACAACTGCCCTCTAATCTCAATTCTTTGTGTTTCTGATTCTTAGCAGCAGCTTTGTAATGGAAAATCTCAGTTCTATTAGCCTACTAGATATGGTCTAGATGGTTCTGGAGACATTTACATTTTATTTTCTCTATAGATATATTTAGTGCATTAGTGGATATACACTATGTTACAAATCTAATGATCACCCAATTTGCATGACCACTAGATTTCCAAGGCCAGAGAAGATTCGATCCTTGAATCTAGTGATGACCTTTGATCTTGATTGCCATCATAAAAAAGTCATGGACCTTACTTGTTGTTAGGCATAGGCCTACCAAAGACTATATTAAATGCTAAATATACCCATTGTCTGACCTAAGCTATCCAAAATCAAAGTCTTGACAATTGTGCATGCATTATCTGTAAGAGAAAAAATGGTAAAATTCTAGTTAATTGACTTCTTGCTATCTCGGAAAGGGTTTAGGTTAGGAAAATAAAACTTTCAGGCATGAATCTACAGGCTACAGTATGTCCGGGGAAGGTATTTTGAAGTACCCACCTCCACTCCTTCTCCCTCTAGAGGGCCCTGAAATTTGCCTACATGACAGGTCTATATCTATTACAATTTTGACAAAATAAGATTTTACCTTAATTTTCAGTTACTAGTTGCTTTTTCTCTGGCTTTAGTTCTGAAAATGCAATTCCTGTTATTTGAGCAGAATTTTAAGACATGTCAATGTTTTTTTTTTTCAAAATTTAGGAAATGTATTTGCATATCTTTATAACCTTATAAAATGGGATTGACCAAAGTTATGAAGCTGAAAACAATTTTGTTGTACTTCAATTAAGCTGAAGATCTATTTTCCAAGGTTTCACTTTTATAACACACATATTTTTAAAGGTCATCAAAGGTCAGGGCCCTCTAGAGGGAGAAGGAGTGGAGGTAAGTACCTTAAAACACCTTCCCGGGACATACTTTAGCCTGTAGACCCATCCCTGAAAGTTTCGTTTTCCTAACCTAAACCCTTTCCGAGATAGCAAGAAGTCAATTAACTAGAATTTTACCGAAAAAATTGCTCCTCCATCAGACAGAGCAAAAGAATGTCCAGAACTTTAATTTGTAGTAGTAGCAAAGTGATCAGGAGCTAATGGAAGCTGCTTTCCATCTGATGGTTGATTTCTGTTTCTTCCCCTACTACTGAGTTGCTGTTGAGTAGGGATTTGAGCTTCAAAGAACAAATGACAAAAACAGCTTTCGGACTGAGTATTCAGAATTAACCCTGCATCCGGATGCAGCATTCTTTGTGAAATAAGATTTCGGACACGGTCATAGTATGCACGATATCAACAATAACAAACCCATGTGACTGCATAAATTTGAACCCTGAATAAATATATAACAAACTGTGAGATAAGACAGTTTTTCTTATTATTTGCATTGTTCCTATTCTTTTGGTACCCTAGGTGTTAATTTAAGGGACCTACCACAGTTTTGGACTTTATATATTCAGACTTCTAGGTCAATTGATCCGTTTTCCGGTCTCGAGATGCGAAGTATTTGTTTTTTTTCAAAAAAGCCACAGATTACGCAAATTGAGCCGCTCATCTTCTTCATTTGGATAAACCTGTGAAGAAGAGAGCGAGAACGAACACGAAGGGCCGTATTGGTACCGGCTGGATGTTTGTCCTTAAACTGCTGGGGATAGGCGATTCGGGTATCTGCACTTCTCACAGGTCCATTACAGTAATTATTTAATGACGGACGATTAATTTTTTTAATTCGCGCCGCATCTTCATTCGTGCTGCGATCTTCTTTACGCCAGCCACAGAATAAGAAATAAAGAAAAAGACCGACAAGAGCGTGAATCCAAAAAGTTGCGCGACAGATATGGCTCCAAAACAAGATCGCAAGCGGAAATTATCCAGTCCAAAAAAGTCTCTAGATTTCTGTGCAGGCCGCAAACAAGGCCTTGAGCCAGAATCTAAAGCCGTATTATGCGATGGATGTGAAAAATGGCTGTGTACAGAATGCATAAACATGTCCATCCCAGAGTATGAACTCTTTACAAAGATGTCAACCATTGGAAATATGCTGTGGTAACTTCCGGTTTGTAAGCACTCTGGTACATCAGCAGATCCTTCTTCATTAGCTGAAATCTCGATTCTTATAACATCCAAGGTCCCAAGTGCTTTGGCTATCGCCGACATAGTTAAAAGGAGTGGTAGAGGAGCTTAAACGTGATATCACCGAAAGCAAAGATGAATTCAAAGAGGGTGTTGATGACCTTAAGAAAAACATGACGAAAAAATGTACTATCCTAGAAATTAAACAGCATGTCGAAGCAGCAATGATGCAGGAAACATCCAAGATCAAACAGGCCATTGATTTCCCCCTCGAAGACGAAGTCCGCAGACTGTTCAGACATGAAAAAGACAGAGATAGCAGGAAACTTAATCTAGTTGCTTATGGCGTACCCCTGCAGCTAGGAATAATCAGCGACAAGGCGTTCATTGAGAAATATTTTACAGAGCAATATAAAATTCCGAACACAAACATTACTAATGTAAGACGCATAAGCCAATTGCAGGCTTTCAACAAGGTTAGGGCCACTCAACAACCCATCAGACAAACAGGAGCAAGCTATCAAGAATCGACCCACAGCAGACCCCCTTCCACTCTTTTCTCTTTCCAAAATCTAAACATGAAAAAATCCATTCTGCAAAGATCTTACGAGCTTCGTCAAGAAAATTCAGTTTAGGGCAGATGCCTCAGGGGAAGACCAGGACAAAAGAAAAGTCTTTGCCGCTGAACTCAGACGCCAAACTGAACTAGGAGAGCCGAACTTAGCTATCAACCGCGGAAAGATCGTCTCAAAAAACTCTGTGCGCCCAGGTGGGGGATACTCTCACCAGACCATGGAATGTTAGTTGCTCCGTTCGATAGCCTTGTACATAGTGTAAATAGTGACAAAGTGAATCTTGATAAACTAACATGTATTGATGAACTTTCTTATCCGTCCAGCCCTGATTCGTTCAAGTCCTTCGCAAATGAAAGCGCCAATTCAACCAACGATAGTAAGTCCTGCAGCACTGATAATAACAATGGAACAGTAAGCTTGTGTGAAAATAAAATCAGTAAATTAACAGTTACGTCCCCACACCTCTCTGCATTGTCCCTCAATAGCAGTTCCGTGTACCTCAGCTGTAATTCACCCACTTCAACTATGAGTGAGAACAATAGTGTGCATAACCAAGAGTTGCCTAGACACTTGAAAACTTGTAAACATTATGACAGCTAACGTCGATGTTATCAACAATAAGATGCCAGAACTGGCAACAGTGCTCGAATTAAGTCAGATAGATTTTGCAACTCTGACAGAAATTAGCCCTAAGAATTCCAGATTTCAACTGACAGAAGACTCAATCTGCCCCACTGGATACACCATCTTCAGCAATCTGTCCGATCCGAACTGCAGAAGAGGAGTTGCTGTTCCGGCTTCCAATGAATTCCAGGTAAGAGAAATTTCTGTCCCGAATTCTTACTTACCTTGGCTTGAAGCCACTTGGGTGTCCCTGTCCCTACCTAATGAAATGTTTGTCCTAAGTTCAATCTACAGGAACCCCAGTAGTCCATGCTAGCTGTCCTCTCAAAGAGCAGTTGCTGAAATGACGCAATTCATACTATGCAACTTCCCAAAGGCTACTTTGCTCATGACAGGGGACTTCAACCTCCCAAGCGTGTTCTGGGTAGATCGCTAAGGTATGCCCAGGTCAAGCCCTGAACAAAACCCACTAATTCAAGTCCTTGCTGATAATTTTCTGTACCAAACAGTAACCGTGCCCACAAGAATGCGTCCGGGACAAAATCCTTCAACACTAGATCTGGTCATAACCAAAGACCCAGAAAAGGTGATCAGGACACAGACTCTCAGTCCGATTGGCTCAAGTGACCACATGCCAGTCCTCTCATCTATACAACTCAACTCCAAACCATCAAAATATACTAAGCAATTCTTTACTAATTACAAGATGATGGTGGAAGAGCTACTAGATGCCAATCCGGAAACTCTTATCTCAGATGATGTGGAAGCTTCATGGCTGATCCTAAAAAACACCTTACTCAAGAGCCAGGCAATCATACTAGCGTGACATGGGAAAAGAAACCAAAAACTCTTCCTTTCCTCACCCTAAAAATCAAGAATCTATGCAATAGGAAGAAAAAACTTTGGGAGAAGTTTGTGAAACAAAAAACAACAACAGTATACGAGAAGCACAAAATCGCCAGGAATCTCTTCAGAAAAGAAACGTGGAAACTCACTGTAAACTACGATGAAAATCTGGCCAAAAATGTCAAGGAAAACCCTAAGTTACTCTGGAAACATATCTCCCTGTGTAAACCAAGCAGACACTCAGTACCAGACCTGGAGAATAACAGCTCAGTCTCTTCCTGTGCCTCCGAAAAAGCTAACCTTCTGAATCAGCAGTTCGCCTCAGTTTTTTCTAAGGATGACCTCCAATCAACCCTCCCACCAGCAGAACAGGCTCACACTCTCTTACCAATGTTACACTCACCAATCACACTCAAAGAAGTAACCAAACAGCTTAAGGAGCTTGATGCCAACAAATCGACTGGACATGATGGTCTGAGTCCACGACTGCTTAGTAAGGTGAGAAACGAAAAATTTGTTATTAGACTTACCAAATAGCCTACTGTCAACCAAATTATATATTTTTTGAAGATAGGTCAAAACAGGAATCCCTATATAAAATGTTATTAATGATTAATGGGCTTTAGTCCCACTTAGGCATTTATTTTGAAAACTCAAAGCATTGGTGACAGTTTATAAAGTCTTTGAAGACAAGATGTGACCTGAAATCAAATCAGTTCAAGAAACTCACACATTGATTACCGCTTTCACTTTGTACTAGGCTTAGTAAGGTGAAAAACGAAAAATTTATTATTAGACTTACCGAATAGCCTACTGTCAACTAAATTATATTTTTTTTTGAAGATAGGTTAATTTTACTCACCAATCACACTCAAAGAAGTAACCAAACAGCTTAAGGAG
The DNA here is from genome assembly GCF_032884065.1 of Artemia franciscana. Classification (NCBI taxonomy): domain Eukaryota; kingdom Metazoa; phylum Arthropoda; class Branchiopoda; order Anostraca; family Artemiidae; genus Artemia; species Artemia franciscana. The sequence continues at coordinate 6,160,263 of NC_088865.1, forward strand.
CTTGATGCCAACAAATCGACTGGACATGATGGTCGAGTCCACGACTGCTTAGTAAGGTGAAAAACGAAAAATTTATTATTAGACTTACCAAATAGCCTACTGTCAACTATATTATGTATTTTTTTGAAGATAGGTCAAAGCAGGAATCCCTATATAAAATGTTATTAATGAGCTTTCTCAAAAAATTGGTGTTTACCCTAAAGAGTGAAAGTATTTTTTGTTCAGTCAACTTTACCTCCAAGCTGGCCCTTATCAAGAGATTTTGGTTGATCTACACTAAAAAACTCATTTGGAATCAATTAGTCTTGTTTTAACTACACATTTATTATAAAAGAATAAGATTTTAGTCATATATCATGAGTAAAAAATGAAAAAAAATATATATGAGGAATATATTCCTACAAATAAATCTCAAGCATCTCAACTACCCTATTTGTAATATTCTGTGTAATAATTCTGTCAGCCTTGGTCCCATTTATCATGTCCTGACCTAAGTTTAATCTATTCTGTCCTGCTCATTGTTAATCCAGCCCCCAACTGAGTTAAAAATAAGTATTTTTTTTCTGTTGTCCAACAAAATTAGTGATGAGTAGGATATAGCTTTTTTAATCCTGACAAAGTAATACAGATTTTAGTAGGTTCGGCATTGTAAAGGGACATGTATGCACGGAGAGGTTTAGCATAAATGGGAGACAGTAACAACGACAATCAAAGGGGTAAACTTAACCTTGACTGGGCTGCCCACTTAATTGGAGAATCTGTCTTGGCTTTTTTCTACAATTGGCCATGACTTTGACTTTTCCCACAATTATTCCCTTTTTTTTAAATCGAGGTCGAGGCCGAAGGCCTCGACCGAGATCCGTTGATTTTTGAATTTAAAAAAGGGAATAGTTGTGGGAAAAGTCAAAGTCATGGCCAATTGTAGAAGAAAGCCAAGACAGATTGTCCAATTAAGTGGGCAGCCCAGTCAAGGTTAATTTTATGACCTAAAACCCTGGGAGTCACAATATACTGGAGCATGTTCAGGAGGAGAGAGACCTTGGAGTTATTGTAGATTCCCAGTTGAAATTCAACTCCCACACACAGAAGATCTCAGCCAATGCCAGCAGAGCCCTAGGCATCATTAAATACAGCATTACCAGCAGAAGTAGACATGTAATCACCAAGCTCTACAAAGGATTGGTAGGACCGTGTTTAGTGGTGGGGACCATCTTGGCCGCCCCTCGATTCAAAAAGGGGAAGGTAGTGCTTGAGAAAATCCAACGAAGGGCTACTAAGCTGATTGCCGGTATGGAAAACAAGCCGGTATGGCAAACGGCCGAGGGAACTCAACCTCCCTTCTTTAGTCTACAGGCGGAAAAGTGGGAATATGATCCTGGCACACAAACTTCTTTCTACTAATCAAGAAAATGACCTTCTGGAGATTGAACCACTCCCAAAACAAGTCCGCAAACTTCATGCAAAGACTGGAGCAAGATGCAACATCTTCTCGAGCCGGATTGTGAACCTCTGGAACAACCTCAAGGAGAACACTGTTTCTGCTGAATCAACAGATGTATTCAAACGCCGTCTGGATGCTGAGTGGAGTGACAAACCGTGGAGATTTGACTGGGATGCATCAGAATCTTCCACCAGAATCTAATCAACCATGTATGCAACTGTCATCATAAGGAGTGATTCAACAGGATCAAAGTCCTTATTTCACTCCAAACTGTGATTTAAGGTAATATCTTCAACGACTTCTAAACGCTCATTAATGTGCAGTAATAAAGGATTCTTAATGTTAATCCTGCTTATTTAGAAGAAACTGTACATGCATGTCTCTTTGCATAATAATAGCATCGAAGCTGGATGCAGTCTAGCTGGTGCGTTATCTTCAGTGACATGTGAATGCTCACTAATGTGCAATAACAATGGATCGTTAATGTGAATGCAGCTTAAATAGAAGAAAGTATGCACTATGCATTCATTTGTTTGATCTAATAGTGCTTTATTTAGACTATAGTTTAGAAAATGGTGACTCTAAGCTGTAATAAAAATGAAATGGTAAAGACGCTTAAACTTATTGGAAATGAAGAGGAGTACACTGATGTTAATATTATTGCAGAGGGGTCAAGTGTACCTTGTCACAGGGCAATTTTATCTGCTGTCAGTCCATTCTTCAAAGTAAGTTCCCATGTCTCTTTTATTCCTAGGCTATGTAGGCGGCGATTCATGAAATCTAGTGAGGAATAGCTATCTATAGCAAAAAATTCTACTAATACATGATCAGTACTGAATACCACTCTCTGTGAAAACTGGGTCACCACTCTCAGTGGTGACTCAGTGTATTTTATTTGTTATGCCTATTATATTAATAAACTGAACTGAATTGTATAAACCTATTGCATGGCCTATAGGCTATGCAATGTGTGGTTTGCATTATTTTGACAGATCATTAAATAAATTTAAAAAGGGTTAAAGTCTGGATTAAGGGCTATTGAGAGGGAAACACATTAAGAACATAATTAATTCTTCATACTATGGAGAACATTGCATGTATGTATAATATGCAGAATTTTAATTGCATTTTGTATCCAGCCCTACTATACTTTACCCCTAATTTGTACTACTATACAATTCCCCCTAATTTGTAAATATATAGCTCAAATTATTAACTTCCAGGATTCTATCACCCATGACTCTTATTTTGCCACACCTGATTCAATTTACAGGCATGCAGTATAAAACAATAGAGATGTATTACATTAGGAACATTAGAATTAATATTGGAATTAGAATCAGAAATCCTTTCAAATTTCTATTCTTTTTAAGCTTGAATTATTATTTAAATTTATGGTAAAATTCTAGTTAATTGACTTCTTGCTATCTTGGAAGGGTTTAGGTTAGGAAAATGAAACTTTCAGGGATGGGTCTACAGGCTAAAGTATGTCCCGGGAAGGTATTTTAAAGTACCCACCTCCACTCCTTCTTACTCTAGAGGGCCCTGAAATTTGCCTACATGACAGGTCTATAGGCTACCTATTGAAATTTTGACAAAACAACATATTACATTAATTTTCTGTTACTAGTTGCTTTTTCTCTGCCTTTAGTTCTGAAAATGCAATTCCTGTTACTTGAGTAGAATTTTGAGCCATATCAATGTTTTCTTTCAAAATTTAGGAAATGTATTTGCATATCTTTAAAACCTTATAAAATGGAATTGAGCTAAGTTATGAAGCTGAAAACAATTTTGTTGTACTTCAATTAAGCAGAAGATCTATTTTGCAAGGTTTCACTTTTATAACACCCATATTTTTAAAGGTCATCAAAGGTCAGGGCCCTCTAGAGGGAGAAGGAGCAGAGGTAGTTGCTTTTAAATACCTTCCCGGGACATACTTTAGTCTGTAGATTCATCCCTGAAAGTTTCATTTTCCTAACCTAAACCCTTTCTGAGATAGCAAGAAGTCAATTAACTAGAATTTTACCTTAAGGTAAAATTTTAGACAACTAGCTATTAAAATCTAATAACATTGATAGTCTAGAAATAGTAAGGCTCTATATAAACATTTTCAAGCTGATGACCTATTCAGGTAATTTTTTTCAGGTCAGAATAGCCTATCTCTGGGTGCCTGATTTCAAAAAAACAATATAAGGTCATTTTTTAGAAATAAAATTATGTATAATTATATATGCATTTATTGAAAAACTTTCCCAAAAAGAATTTCTTCAAAGAAGAATAAAAAGCCATATTAGACTTAAGACCAGCAGAAATAAATTTGTACAACAATTCAAATTCAAAATGACCAGAAATTACTATGAAAGATTAAATGAAGCCCAAAACAAACAGAAATTAAGATAGATTATCATAGCACAGATAAAAGTAATGGACAGATATTTCCTGTTCAGAAATCTTATTTAGGCATCTACAAATAAACTGGCTTTTGCTATTCATGTATATTTGTAGGATTCTGAAAAACCACTACTTTGCTGAAAACACAAACAAACACCACAAAATAGGACTAGGAGCAGAATAATTGGAATTTCAGATTACATTAGAAATATCTAATTTTGGCAACATCTTTCCATTGGGGGAGGGGGGAGTAATGTATGGCTGGGCAGCATGTAAAATATGTTAACTACAGTTAGTCTGCATGTTATGAAGTAATTATTGTTTTCTGAACACATTTCCTTCTCAATAGCCTCTAATCTAGACCTTTACCAAAAAGAGTGTCTGACAGAGAATTCAGGATGCATGTTTAACAAATATGTCTATAAAGTTCATTTCTGACTTATATGGATGCTGGTGTTGTATTTAGATTCAGGATGAAATTCTGATTTTAAAGATGTATCTACTCCTTAGGTATCTTATAAGTGAGTTAGTCTGAAAATACCAGTCTGCATTTAGGAAATATTCATTCAAAAAATATTTTGTCTAAATAAGGCTACTCGATTTTTTACTCCTATAACTTGGCAATTTCCCATTCAATACTTTTTCTACAATGCTAGTTTATTGGGTGGTTTATTTACACTGTAAGGTTATGAAAACTATCCTACTTAAAAAACAACAACTATAAAACACTTACTCAGGATATATCATTTCTAAAAGCATGCCACTTCACTTTACTTTTACCCCCTCCTCTTATTGATAAAATATTTAGCCAAACTATGAATCTTTCCATTGATTGATGCAGTTGATATTGCTTGATTGCCATTACTTTAATTTGGAGAAAGTAGTCATGTAAAGAAAATGAATTGTGTTTATATTTAAATTTGGGTATATATTTGACCATCAGGGGGGGGGGAGATAATAGTAATGCACTTTTTGGAATTTCTTTAAGTTGTTTTTTTTGAATTTTATACTGACTCATTCTTGAGAGGCCAGCCACTGAATTTGTAATCAATCAAAATTTATATACAGCAAAAGGTTGATTCAAGGAAAGAGTATGAAATGTGGTATAATAGATGCATATAAAGTAAAGTCATCAGAATAAATATGTAGTAAATCCCTTTTCGAAATTCTTGCTTGTGTAATATTCTTGGCAGTCTTCTGTTTCTAGCTTCAAAAACATCAGACAAGCTGTCCATGTTTATTCATGATATTTAAGGCATGTAGATATGTTCAATAGTCTCATTATCTTCATATTAGTTAAACAGTCATGAAAAGGAGCCCTTGTACAGACACATTGTCCATTTTTTTTTAAAGTTTTCTTATATCTTTAAGCTAGAGGTTTCAAGTCTTTGTAGTATTTTCTCTCTGTCACAAGCACTTCCATCTTAGGCCAGTTTCATAGAATGTTATAGGTATGTCAGTTTTCATAGTGTGTTTAGTTAGTGTTTACCTTCCAAACAGCAGTAGCCTTTCAGTGGAATGCTGCCACCAGAAAAATCATTTTAACTATGTTCAGTAGTCTGATGTTGGACTCATGATGTTGGAGAGTAATTGAGCTGAGTAAGGAAAATTATATCTTGTAAATTATATCTTGAGTCAATGAAAAGTACTCAAGACTAAAATTAAGGAAATCAAGCTTTGGAATTTTGTAGACACAGTTAAAACAGGCATAGAATTATATTATATATATATATATATATATATATATATATATATATATATATATATATATATATATATATATATATATTATATATATATTTATATATATATATATATAATTAAAAAAGAAATCACCAATGCTACAGCACAAATACAGAAACAAACATAATAAACATACACCATAAATAAAAAATATCTATACAAATAAAAAAGAAATACTGAAGGAGAAAAGAAGATTGTTTTCCTACTTTAGTAATTAATATAGACCAGTTCTTGAATGAGGCCTTAACCTTACTCATGCATTCAATTACATAGGTCAAACAGCATAGCCATACACAATCAACTGAAAAGAATAATCCATGGACAGGCAGTCATGTCATAAGTAAGTATAATTTGTCATTTGCAAATATTAAAAACAAAAAAAGACAGATAATTCAAAGACGACCACCCAACACAAGAGCCCACCAGGAGAATACACTTGCCTATAGGGTTTTAGCACTTTAAATTCCCTACCCAGGCAAGTGGCGTGCCTACCATGGTAAGACAAATATTTCAGAGGTGACCAGCTAACACAAGAGCTCATCAGAAGAATACACACTTGCCTATAGGGTTTTGGCACTTTAAACTCCCTACCCAGGCAAGTGGCGTGCTTAGCGTAGATTCCCTGCAGTATCCCCGTGCTAGGTATCAACCCTGAAATATATGCCTATTAAAAAACCAATGTAAAACTACTAAATAACTCCAGAACTTACTTGTCCTACCTTGGGTTTTGCTCAAAGGTATTTATGATAATCTACATCATCATACCTATCCAACCTTTATATTAAAACTGAACATTTTTTACCATTTTACACTATTATCAAATCTTCTCAATCAATGCAAATATTACCTAAATAAAATTCAAAGAAAAGAATGCAAATTAAGACCATTTGAGAAAACAACATATGCAAAATGCAACGGAAACCCACTGTCACGGTAAAAAAAAAGGTAAAGGATACGGCATTAGACTTTACAGTCTGACCGGCGGTGCCGATCTCCGTTTCTTGGCCCTTCAGCCAGGAAGTGCAATGGGGGGTTGGGGGCCAGCCATCCTGTGCTTTCGCACACCCTTCCTGTTCACCTTCCCCAGATTTCTCCAGGTACCCATTTAGAGCTGGGTCGACTCACTGTCACGGGTCAGGGACTCGCACTTCCTAATAATAAGGAAAGTAAATCATCCAAGAATTTTACTAAGTATTTCAAGTTGGTCTTTACTTAAAAGTTTATTATAATAAAAACTAAATTTTTTAAACTTTTTTAAGCTATATTAATTTATTTGCAGGAAAACCTCTTAAAATCAATTCTTCAAATTTCACATCTATTTTTAAAATCAATATAACTACTACATTCCAGGGCTTATTTAAGGAACTGAATTCATTCTGGAAAGTTTCAGCACCATGCTATATACAAATGTTTTTTGCTTTTCTTGGATGATTTGCACTGTTTTTTTTCTCATGGCTTTGTTGGCTTTATACTAAAAAAATGTAATTAGAATAGATTCAACTTGAAATTTGAAAGAAATAAGCCAAAAATCTGCAAAAATTGTTGCTGCTTAGGGCTCTATTGAGCCCAATTGAAGGGCCATTTGAAGCCATTCTTTAACTTACTGGATACATTTTTGATGCTAAGTCATTTTTCACATGCTGTTGGTGCCAGAATTGGCTAGTGGCCACTGTATGCTGATTAAACAATGGTGGAAATTGTGTTTAACTTTGCTGTGAAGGCACTTTGAAATCTGACTGTAATCAGTTTAAGTTGATTTCAAATTGTAAGCTCTATGGAAATAACCATTAATTATTGCAATATAATTATATAATGTTTTATCTATTGCAATATAACCTGCAAAACAAGAAATTCTTACTTTCTTCTTATCAGTATAACTTTATTAAATAATGTTGTATGTGTTCTATGTAAAGTTTATAAAGATCTCAGCCACCACATAATATTTTTACAGCTCTTTCTGACTAGCTCCTTAGTGAAGACTTTATGACCAAATAAAAATATTTAAAAACTATGTCTCTTGGTTGAGGAGGCAATTTTGGCATGCAGAAAATTTACAGCTTATGTCTGAGGCAGGTATGTTGGATAGAACAATCGTTTGGCAAAAGAGATAAAGTCATTTATTATTGTATATCTATTGAAATTTCAGATTCTAGAGGCTCATAGATAACTAAGAAATTCCTTGTAAAAAAAATATATATTAATGCAACCAACAACAAAATTCCACTCCACATAAGTTTGGCCTCAAAAGTAAGCATCTTCTAATAACACTTTATTCTTCCAAAGCAGGTCTACACAACTAATCATTACAGTTGAGCTAGGCACAGGCAAGAAAACGCATGTTAACCAATATATTCAACTTATCTAACATAAGCAAACAACTCATTTCAAGAAGCCTACTATAGGCGAGTGAAACCCATCTACTTAAACTAATTTATCCAGCGGAGACATTTTAATCTAGGCATTACCGTAAAAAAAACCGGAGAATTAAACAAAAACATGCAAACCTAAGAACATTGAAGAAAGAAACTCAACTTGGTAACAACTCAAACCGTTTATCTCCATATCAAAACATCAATATTGGATGTGTTGGCACAATAAGTTTGATATGCCAAGTGTAAAATTCATTAAACTCTTAAAGGTAAACTATTGTATTTCCAAATGGGAATTCTGTTTTACACTCAGGGCTGCAAAAAACATCAAATCAAGATAATCCAACATTGACGTCCAAACAGTACAGTGTAAGATTTGCCCATTGATCTCAACATAGCAAAGCATCGAGTATCAACATAGCAAATATCTAGTAAAAATCGAGGCGAGAATAATTGGACTAGAACCCCAAGGTAGATAACTTAGCATGGACTGCGCAACACAAAAAATATAGGAAACACAGTACACTGACCTTAAAGGATCGCAAATCTACTCGATTAACTTAACAGATTCCCTTGCACTTTTCAATTCTTTATTGTTGAATAGTGACATACCCATATTGCCTTAAAGTCACTACTAAATAAACATATTCTGTTTGACATACCTGGGGTATATAAATAAAAACAGGAAACTCAACTCTAAATTGCAGAGACACAAGAGAAAATTTAAATGAGTCAACTAAATACAAATTTGGCGAACAACTCAACACGAGAGACACAAATATACATTTCATTAGAAGTGGAGAATCCCGTAGTTGGCGTATCATTGTTTTATTATGACTATTTTTTTAAGCCCTGCAGTTTAACAAATTTACCAAAGCTCAATTCTTGACTAAAATCTGCAATTCAACACCCCGCACTTAAGCTTTTAAAAAAACTCAGGAAATCTTGTTTCCCACCTATCAGACTTTAAAGCTCTAGAATTTGACCATTCAAAGGCTTCTACATTTTAATAAAGTAAGTTTCACAATTCTACATTTTTGAAGCTTTACAATTTCCCAATTTGACATTTCTTTACTTTTGTTTTCAACAATTGTCCACATTTTGCTCAGATAAATTTCACTTTATTTATTTTCGGTTCCTAAAATCATTAGCTATATGTCTTTGCTCACTAAACTTTCACTTATTCATTTTAGATTCAGTAGATTTCACTGTATCTCTTTATTGCTATTTAAAATTATAAACTTTAGTTTGCTCGCTAAATTTTCCCTCTGTTCATTGCTGGACCCTATTATTCTTTTGCCCACTAAAACTAAATTAATTTTTTTCTGGGCAATTGTTCACTATATTTTTTCCCCTAATTTTTAATGTATCTTAGTTTTGCTGACTAAAACTATCAACTATTTTCTTTATTCTTTCTCAAATTTTGTTTTATTGATTTTTTGTTCAATATCTATTCCTTTTCTAAATTAAAAACTACTATTCTTTTGTTCATTAACATTACATTGTAATTTTGTTTGTAGTATACCTAATAGTTTGACTATATGGGCTAAATGTTGTTTTTTCAGACTTTGAAAAATCAAGCTAAAGATATTGGGGAGGCTAAATATAAAGAAATTAATCCTGGGATTATAACTTGTTTGTATTCATTGGAGAGAATCATGCTGTCACTCAGCTTTCTCCTTCGGATTGTTGGACTGAATGTCCAACAATTTATGCTTACCTCCTGAACCTCTTCTTTATCAATGGTATTTAGCCTACACAATGAAATCTAGCTTTCTTTTATTTTATGTGTGCTTCACATTTACTGTGCCTCCATATGATATGATTGCATGGAAAAGTTTCGGGATGCACTATTTATTGGATTTATTTTTGAAAAAGAAGAGGTAATGGCTATACTAAGTATATTTCGCTGTAGATATGGTTTTTGGAATATTTTCTTGATGAGCTATTTCTAAGATTTGTTCATAGATTTGAAGAGTAAGGGATGATGCAGAATATACTTTGTGCATGCATATTCACGATCAAAAGGAAAAAATATTTCGTCAGATTAAGAGTGTATGCTTCTTTCCATAAAGAAACTCAACAAGGCGAAAATTGAAACCACTTATCTTCACATCCAAACTTCCATAATGGATGTACTTGCACAAGAAAGTCAAAATTCCAAGCGCAAAAATCATTAAACACAAATCAACAAAAGACTTAAAATGTAAACTGTTCCACTTCCATAGAGGAAATTCTGTTTTTCACCCAGGACTGCAAAGGACATCAAATCAAGATATACCAACATTGACGTTCAAGATTATTGGCATTTGACCTTCAAACAGTACAATGTAAGATTAGCTAATTCATATCAGCATAGCAAATAGTACATATAATTCAAATCAACGCGAGACACTAAGACTAGAAATTCTAAGAGCGGAAAACTTAATATGGATTACACAGCATAGAAAACATGGGAAACATGAACTTCAAGGATCAGAAATCCACCTAATTAACTTTAACGAGTATCTTGTCCTAATTAACGAGTATCTTGCGCTGTTCAGATCTTCATTTTTCAATAATGACATACCAATATTTTCTTAAGGTTATTCAAGTAAATAAAAATATTCTATTCGATATACCTTGGGTAAATGAATAAAAACAGGAATCTCAACAGTAAATTGAATCTCAATGAGTCAACTAAATGCATAATTGGCGAACAACTGAACACAAAAGACACGAAAATACAGATTATTGGAAGTGGAAAATCTCGTAGTTGGTTTATCATGGTTTTATTATAAACACTTTCTGAGAATCTCCAAGTTACCCCAATTTTCCACTATGCAGAGTTAGTTTGACAAATCACAGCCCTCGCCTTTTCAAGTATGTCAACAGTCTTCACTGTTCAATACTTATTGGACATATAAATTCAGCAGTATGACAAGTTAAAAGGCTTCAACTTTTCAAAAACTTGGCAATTTTCAAAAACACATTTTTCACACCCTAAAATTCTACAATGTGACAGAAAAGGCATCAGCTTTCAACAGAGTAAATATTATTCCCAAGTTGATATTCCATCGACTTTAAAATTACATAATTAGAAAAGTCAGATATCACATTCTCGAGAAACATTTTTCAGTCTTCAAAGTTCCACAATTCAACAAATCCACCCTTGTCCACAACTTGGAAATTTGACAACTTAGACTTCAGATTTGGAAGAATCTTAGCAAATTTCGTGTTTCCAAATTTCTCAGACTTAAGAATTACATAGTTTGACATTTTTTTTTTTTTACAAGCTGACATTTCTCAGATTTTAAGCTTCTTTATTTTGACCACTCTAAGCTTTCACCTATTCAATTGTTCAATTTGACCAATTCTTTCAAGTGTACATTTCTCAGAATTAAAATTATACAATTCAAAGTGCACCTTTTCAAGAAAGCCAGCAAATTTGACTATTCCACGTCTCTCAGATTTTAAGATTCTACAATCTGACAAATCAAAGGCCTCACATTTTCAATAAATTTTGCAGTTTTTTTTTCAATGGGTTTTAAATTCAATTCATTCTTTTTTGATTCATTGTAGTGAACTTTATCAATTTATTGCTACTCAAAATTATAAACTTTATTTTTCTCACTAAATTTTCCCTTTGTTCATTTTTGTTTACTAATTTTGACTTTATTCTTTTGTGCTCACTAAAAGTAATAACCATTTATTTTTGTTTAGTAATTAATGATTCCTTTTTGTTCTCTAGCTTTCGCTTTATTAGTTTATACCTCATTTAAACTATATTATTTGTTTTTGCCAAGTAATTCTTTACCATATTTTTTTATTTAATATATCTTTTTTTTTGCTTACTTAAGTTATGAACTATTCTGTTTATACTTCATCGCATTTCTTATTGATTTTTATATTCACTGATTTTTATTATGTTTTTTGATCTTTAAAATTAAAAACGATTTGGTTGTTTGTTTGTTAACAAAACATTATGATTTTATTTCTAGTATACCTAATAATTTTACTATGCAGCTTATCTGCTGTTTTCTCCGACATAAGAAATTCAAGACGTTAAGGGTCCAAATATATAAACAGATTTATCCCTGGGATTTAAAAATTGTTTGAAGTCGTTGGAAAGAATCATGCAATTTTAAAAGGAAAGTAGCTCAAGCAATTGTTTGTTATTGGGTATTTAATTATTACTCTGAGATGCTGTTGTGGATTCTGGTAACAACAGAAGAAGCCGCTAGACGGGGCGCGGGTCACTGGACTTTCTCCTTCGGATCTTATATAGCTATGTTTTGCATGTCCAGTTGGATGCAGAATTTGTGCTCTTCTAGCTGACATTCCTTCGATTCTACAGATAAACGACTGGACTGAAGAAAGTAATTGCTTTGATCAGCTAATTGAATGAAATATGTCCAATAATTTATGCTTGCTTCCTGAACTTATCCTTTTGCCATGGTATCCAGCCTACGCAATGATATATAGCTTTCTTTCATTTATTGTCTGCTTCACATTTGCTCTACCTCTATGGATGTAGTTGTATCAGAAAGTTTTGGGAAGTGCTATTTGTATTCTTTGAAAAGAAGGCTAAGTGGTTATGTAGAGTATACTCCCTTATTGATATGGTTTTTGGGAAGTTCTGACTTGAGCTTTTGTGTAAGAGTTGTTCATAGATTTGAGGAGTAAGGGATGATGCAGAATTTATTTTGTGCATACTCACAGTCAAAAGGAACAATGTTTTATCAGATTAAAATTGGATGCTGCTTTCCAGCTAGGTCTATACTTACGCTTCATCTTACTACAATATATATTCTATACAATAAGTCAAAACTGAATGTTTAAAAGTAATTCAATAAGTGGAATTTCAGCAGTCACGTGTATGCTTAGACGTTATTTTATCTTACCATTATATAATAGATTTGGCTCCTATAGTACGTTGGGATAATTTGGTCAAGTTCGAGTTCCTTCAATATCGTTTTTTGTATTGCTAAATGACCTGCAATTGTATTTAATAAAAAGAGGAAATACTCTGTACGTTTTTATTGAGCTCAAAACAGAATTTTGACAAGAAGAAGAAGAGTAAGAAGGTCCTTCTGTTCTCTGCCAGGACTAAAGAGACGACAGGTAGATCAAAACAAAAGAACAATAAAAGGAGCTATCCCAGTTTCCACCAGATTAACCATTCCGTTAGATTAGGTTGGACTGGCTGACATGGTTTTGTAGTGAGCATTGTCAAGACTATTTGAGATCATCGTAACTATGTGAAACATGTACTTTTCCTTGTCCAAACTTTGTTTTATTCAATAATTTTTACTTCGCTTGGTTTCTACAACGCTGATGGTGAGTAAACCTGATATCGGTAGATATTTCGTCAAATGAACCATACAGTTTAATGTGGTTCAGTGAATTTCCTCAGGGTTGTTAAAGTCTTGATCATCGTAATTTTGGTAAAATTTAGCAACCTGAAGGCGTGCCTTATAATATGATATTTGGAATACAGTTTATGGTTAAGTATTTAAACTATAGGAACCAAGTATCATACCCCAAAATGCTTGGTTTTTCACTGGAACTAAGAACTAAGCATATAGCTGGGCGGTGCTGAGTCTATTGAGTGACACTTCTTTCAAAATATGGGATAATATCTTCATGATATAGGTTGGTTTTACTAGATACGCACTAATTTTTAGCATGCGGCATTTTGGAGTCTAAGATAGAAGTTAAGTTTTACCAGACATAAAATTAAAGCATGCCTGTTGAAATTTCTTCTAAATTTGTTTAAAAAATCACCTTTAACTGTGTCTTGCAATAACTTGATGTCCTCATCTCAATCACTCATTGTCACTTGCTGTATCTGTATTTGTTTGGATGGTACTCTAGCCAACTTAGACGGCCATTTCCTTTACCATTGTTTAGTAACGCACCTGTTCTAGTTCCCATGGATCGGGATTCGGTTATTTTGTTAAGGTTTTCAAAAACCTTCTAATAACTCGTTATTCAGTGCTCTTTGATTTTAAAATACTCTCGATTGAAATATTCTGTAAAAGGAACTACATATCTGAATTATTTCGATGAAGTCTACTCGCGGTAGTAATATGATGCCTCCTTTTGGCTTAAAACTATTGCTCAGATATATTTCCATGATAAGGTCGAAGCTGCATTATCACTTTAAGAGGCAATTACCTTTGGTAGCTCGTTGTGTTCTTGTGTGCCAAAGACCTCACTCCCTTATCTGAAAATAGGATCCATTCTGAGTATAAAATAGTACTCTAATTAAGAAAGGAGGCGTTTTTGCATCTCGCTTTTTTCATTATCGTCTAGTTCATTTTGTTGACTGATTATTTCGGACTGATATCAAATAACGTAATATTAACAGCGCTTTCGTTGAAACTGATATACTAGACTCGCATCTATTTGATTGGCAATAGTCGTTGTGCTTCGTGTATACTCTTCAAGCCATCAAAAGGATTTTGGCGTTGGTCCAATGCCCTAGGCTGTTGCGATCGTGAAATCATAACAGGAAACAGTCTTATATTCAAATATTCAAGACCGGTTCTTTGTCCAAGGTTTTAAATTTAAGCCTATAAAATTAGAGCAGTTTTTTACCGACCAGGAAGGTTACGGGGATGGATCAAAAAGATGTTGCTCGAACTACAATTGGTATATTCCACCTGGAAAAGATATATAGTCTTGTAACTTCACATAATTTTACATATACTTCAGAAGTATTTTACAGAAGAATATTACACTTGTTTTACTTCATTCACCACATTTCAACATCATTAAATTTGATCATAATCGCAACATTTTTGTTTTTATTTCAACATCATTAAACTCGATGATAATCGTAACGTATTTGTTTTACATCTTTCGCCGCATTTCAACATCATTAAATTCGATGACAATCGCAACTGCAATTAGTATAAAATACATGAAAAAGATATTTAGTTTTGTAGCTTCGCATAATTTTACGTACATTTCTTATGAATTTTACAGATGAATATAATATTTGTTTTACTTCATTAATCACATTTCAACATCATTAAATTCGATGACAATCGCAATTACGATTAGTATATACCAAATGAAAAAGATATTTAGTTTTGTAATTTCACATATTCTTACTTATATTTCTTGTGAATTTTACAATAGAATATTATGTTTGTTTTACTTCATTCACCGCATTTCAACATCATTAGATTCGATACACGCAACATATTTGTTTGTTTTTCAACATTATTAAGTTTAATGACAGTCGCAACTACAATTGGTATATGCCACCTGAAAAAGATTTAGTTTTGTAACTTTACATAAATTTACATACATTTCTTATGAATTTTACAGAAGAATTTATTATATTCATTTTACTTTATTCACTGCATTACAATTGAAAATCGTAACATATTTGTTTGCATTTCAACATTACTAAATTCGAGGACAATCGCATCATATTTGTTTTAATTCTTTCTCCGCATTTCAACATCATCAAATTCGATGACAATTGCAACTACAATTTATATATACCAACTGAAAAAGATATTTAGTTTTGTAGTTGCACATATTCTTACATATATTTCTTATGAATTTTATAGAATAATATTATGTTTGTTTTTCAACATTGTTAAATTCGATGGCAATCGCAACTACAATTGCTATATGCCACCTGAAAAAGATATTTAGTTTTGTTACTTCCCATAATTTTACATTTCTTATGAATTTTAGAGAAGAATATTATATTTGTTTTACTTTATTCACCGCATTACAATATCATTAAGTTCGGTGACAATCGCAATTTATTTTCAATGGATTAATCTAGTCGTTCTTGTGCGTCTTCGCAAAGAAAATATCACATTAACGTACCAATTAGCTTTTTGCAATCTTCGTCGTTCTCTTTTTTCGAAACTTCGCATATTTTGTATGAGGTAGATTCGCTTAAGGCTGTTGCTAAACGGGTTTCTTCACAGGTTCAGCTTTCTTAAACATCCTGTCTTAAAGAACACTCGAAATAAAATTCGATCGCTTGATTGGGTATGTGACGACTGTCAGAGCTACATATGTCCAAGGAAATAAGGAACAATCCTGGTTTATATTTTTAAAATCTAGATGGCCACCATAGGAATTGTGGCTGAAAACCAACAAAGAATATGCTAAAAGCACATAGCTCTAGCTAAAGGTGTACATCTTAATTATTGGCAAAAAGCATTGTCCTATTTAACAGACAAATTTTTTTGATTTGTTCTCAAGGCCGTATGCAGAATTTTTTTTGGGGGGGGGAGTTTTATACAGATTTTTTTGGGGGGTACATAAAAAATCCATAAAATTATTTTTATAATCATTTTTGTTTCGTTTTTACAAGTCAGGCAAATATGTCGGGGTGTTCCAACCCCCTCCCCCTGGGTTTGGCCTCGTCTGTGCTCATGTTCAACATAGTAGCACTCACGCAAATGTGATACGTCTCTAAAAACTTTATATTTTGTCGCAATCAAATTTTTTTAGAATTCGGGGTTTTTTGTGCACGAATAGACTTAGTATGGGCCTATAAAACAAATAAAGTTTTATTTTGATGTCCTTGGAACTTGAAGAATTGGCAAGGGTCCTTCATTATTTAGTAAATCTTCAGTAATTCTGTGTAATGTATGGAAACTTTAATTATTTTATCAGTCATCAAACTTAAATTATTTAATATTTTTATTTAATATAATTACAATTAGTAATTTTATTGAGCTTATTTCATCTAATTGGCCAAGTAGTTAAGCCAAGTATCGAAACATTTCTGGTGATGTACATACACATTTCAGTATTTGACATTTGTAGAAATAAACATGAACAGATAAATACCCTACGGCTAGTCCAGACCAAAATTATTGAAAGTAAAAGCAAAGAGATAGAAGTAAAATAACTAGAATGCAGAGTTAATCACGGAATCTGAATTGACCCTGTCGAAGGCAAAGAATCAGGAGACGGGTATCTGCGCTACGCGGACCATTAGTCCGCCTGCGAGCAAATATCAAGTTTAGGAGCTAATGACCGAATTGAAGGATGATGTAAATAGGTTCCAAAATTTAAATGATTCAGCTTATAATTTTGTTTGGTGGCTGGTTGCTATGGTTGTTTGTTGGGCGGATGTGCATCATAGAATGAAACGTGTTATTTGTCAGTGGACGGCCTTGTCAGGCACACACTCAGGTTTTTTTGGAGTAAGTGGCATTAGTGTAAAAAAAATGGGGGGAGGAGTAAATAAAAAACAAGTTTATTTTATATATTGAATAACAAGAACCCTGAAATGAAGAAGATTTAGGATCTGCGTATGGGACCCTCCCCTATCCCCCTTGTGACGTCCTATTTGCTCACGTTTCCTTTTTCTTTTTGCTTTGTCTGTATGTTTTTTTCTTATTTTGACTATACTCTGTGCCAAATTTTGGTCTCGGGCACTCCCTTGTTGGACGTATAGCCGTCTTCAGCCTTTAAACATGTAATTTGGTGATTTTTGGCATTATAAACCAATGTTATCAATTCTTAAGGTTGGTTCAACATAGCAAACTCTTTAGTTTGAATTTATCAAACTTTTTAGGCAGTGTTACTTCGCAATTCTTTGTTACTTAAAAAAAAACTCACATCCAACAATATTTTTTGTGGCTACATGTCCGAAGGAAATCCTCCTCCCCCTTCTATACGTTTCAATTCCCTTTTGTTATTTTTTTATCTAATATCACCCATTTTTGCAATGGATCTGCAAGTGGTCTTGTAGGTTGCAAGAGAGGCTTTTTTTTTGCAATTAAAAACATAGGCCTAGCTGTAAATTTACCTTTGGGGAGGCTCGTGCCCTGTTTTTTTTTAAGTACGGATATTGGTAATAGCGTAATAGTGATTTTTGTTTGAAAAGGAGGGATGGGAAGTAGTAAGAACATACAAAAACGCATCAGCAATTCGTCTATATGCACTTTTGCTAAGTTTTTACGAGTTGCGCATAAAAGATTATTTCATTAGCATTCACCAAACTTCACTTCTTTAGTGAGTACTATATATATGGATGTACCAAAATTTGTTTATACTCATTTTGGTTACGTTTTACACGTCGAAAAAAATTATTCGGGGACAGCTCAAACCCCCTACGCCCCTGGGTACGGCCTTGTACACGACCCTTCATCAAGTGGTTTATTCATGTTGCATCTACGTTCAGCGTTATGTAGTGAAGAGCAATGTGTCTTCCATGGAATATTCAAACTGCTTATTCCTAATCGTTCTGCTTCGATTTTTTTGCTTAATCAAATTTCCGAGATCTTCGAGTGCACTGACATGAGTCATAAATTATTAAATTTTAGGCCTGAATTGCTCAATGATGATGACTCCTTTTTCTAAGCTTTTACCCATGAAAAAGTTGTGTTGAGACAACTATGGTTAAACACATACTGTTTTATCAGGGTAAATGAACAAGTGCCGTGAACAGTTCTTAGGGAAGTAGAATTTTTTGCTCCAAGTGTTGCACTGTCCCTCAGTATAGTTATAAAATAAACTATAAAATAACCATAAAATAAACGGTTTTTTTAGAGGTTGGTAAAAGCTGTCTGGAAGTTAAATATGCAGGGGGATAGTTCCATTTTTTTTTTGATAAGCTAGTTAAGGGGCTTTTCATTTGCAAAGCCTATTTATGTTACTTGGCATGTTTCTGTTTGGTACTTGTGTATTATTCAAAACACACCCTAATAAATGAAATTAGGTTCTTTCGTGAAACAAACTACGATGCAGGTACATTTTATCAGAAAATCCGGTTTCATAGCCACAAAGACAAAACTCAATTTAGTTTCTTACGCATAGTGATAGAAGATAGTGTCTGATCACGGATTTTGAAATGAAGATTTGGGATTTGCCAAAGACTGAAAAAGAGGCAATTATATTTTTCCAGGCTAAGTGGTTGTTACCTGCAACAAAACAGTGTGTCAATGGACACAACATGACTTTATACTCTTACGAGAAGGCACATTTTTCGGAATGTAATAATAGACCGTGTTTGAAAAAAGTTTGGACTAAATATTTGCACATTAGGGGGGTGGGTTGCACTATATCGAAGACCTAACTTAACCACCTATACATACAAAATATTTAATTAAAGTGTACCTGCATCATAGTTTGTTTCACTAAATAACCTAACTTCCTTTAATGAGTGTGTTCTGAATAATACACAAGTACCGTTTGTTTCTTCAAGGTTATATTTGTTTATGTATTTGTATTTAAATCAATTAAATCAGAATGACTTAATCTAATCTTTCAAAATAACAATTAGCTATCTATACATGTAAATTTGTTCGGTTGTTCTTGAGATACACGTCTCTTCGTCAGAGAATGTCCAGACTGACACGTCAGTCACTTCTTGTTGCATTTATGATCAACGTTGACTTGTATATGGAATGGAATCCATCAACATTAGTGATGGTATCACTCTTTCGATATATTAGTAAAAGCCAATGACTATTTGGAATATTAACCTCCTGTTTGCTCTAGACCTTCTGCTCGGATTTTTTTTTATAGCACTTGATATCTACCAAGTGACCTATAGAAATCACAAACTCATTAGGTCTGTCTGTCCAGCTTTTGCTAGTTTAGGCACTTCCAGGTAAGCTAGGACGAAGAAATTTGGCAGGCGTATCAGGAACCAGACCAAATTAAATAAGAAATTATCGTTCCCCCGATTCGACCATCTGGGGGGAGTGGGGGGACGGTTAAATCGGAAAAATTAGAAAAAATGAGGACCTAAAATTTTGGAAAACGCTTAGATTGGAGGGATCGTGATGAAACTTGGTGGAGAAAATAATCAGAAGTCCTGGATACGTAATTGACATAACCGAAACGGATTCGCCATATTTGGGGGAGCTGGGAGTAGGGTGATCCTGAAAAATTAGAAAAAATGAGGTATTTTAACTTAC